>NW_023997117.1:0-26730 GCF_015586225.1 Lucilia sericata | reverse complement strand
GCAAAATGGAAATTGAGTTTCAATCAGACTGATTTATTTTTCTTAAAAAAAAATTAAACGGTAAATGTATTAGTTGTATACTAGTGGGTTTTGTTGTAATTACAAACGATTAGTTACTAATTGTGTGGTCTTCATATTGCCCTCACAATTTTAAAGCTAATTTTTAGTTAAATTTCTAAATATAGTTAGTTGCCTCTGGTCTTTTTTTACCGCAATCGGTCGACGACTGCAAAGTTAACATAATCAAGAATATCAATCAAATATGGAAAAAATTAACCTGTCAGATTTGTAATGCTATACAATACATTGATAGACAGTTGCACAGCATAAAAGGTATGCAAATAACACACAAATTGTTAATATTTCACACAAAGAACGATTTGTTTGATTTCAACATATGTACATTAGGTTGGCCCTTTTGGTGTGGTGCAGAAGTGAGGTACTTAACACACACACACCGATGTTCTCAACGAATATGTTAGGGTAAGTTCATTTCAAGATACCGTTTCTCAAAATCTTTGTTCTGGATCTTCAGAAATTTTAGGACCTACCTATTGTGCATATCTATTTATTAACTGGAATATTTTTATACTTTAAAATTTATTCCCAAAAATTGTCGGTTTTTTCTAAACATATGTTTCTTTTTCATCAATAAATGTATGCTAACGATTTTATACACTTTAAATGCAAAATTGCACCTTTAATTCCATTTTGACATTATAATACCTTTCACTTTATATAACTTAAACATCAAACAAATTTGAATTCTCTAGTATATTTGGCACACCAAAAGAGAATTTAAATTTTAATCCATTTTTGCATTTTTAAATTGATTTAACAAAATGTTAAAAACATGTACAATACGTACGAGTTTCAAATGTGTTTTGTGCAAATAATTTATAATACGATACTGGGAATGTGCATGATGTCTCATAATCGCATTAAAAAAGTAACAGTCTGAAACGGCATTCTACATTTATACAAATTTTAGTGAAAACAAGTAAGAAGTTATAGTCGGACGAGGCCGACCATATAATACCCTACACCTGTATACGAATAAAATGTAATTCAGTTTTCATAATAAAGCATTTAAGTTGAATTGTACCTTGCCTCCGATATACATAAGCCATTTATTGTTTAATAAATCTATGGATATTTAAGTAAAATTTTGATGGGGGCTTTTTATAGGGGCTAGGGTCAAATGGAGCCCTATATTTATAAAGTTCATCAGAGTCATCAAGGCTAGTATAGAACTTGGTTTTACAGCTTTTTGTTGAGATACGAGTATATTAAACATAATTATGAACTTAAAAGCCCTATTTGGCGGGTTCAGTTGTATGGGGCCTAGGTGAAATAATGGACCGATGTTAACTATTTTCAATAGGCTTCGTCTACAGTACCATAAAAGATCCATGTGCCAAATTTCATTAGATTATCTCCAAAATTGCGACCTGTAGTTTGATTACAATGTTTACAAGCCCTATTCGGGGGTTCAGATGTATGGGGGCTAGGTGAAATAATAGACCGATGTCAACCATTTTCAATAGGCTTCGACTACGGTACAATAGAAGATCATGTGCCAAATTTCATTGAATTATCTCCAAAATTGCGACCTGTAGTTTGATTACAATGTTTACAAGCCCTATTCGGGGGTACAGTTGTATGGTGGCCTGGTGAAATAATGGACCGATCTTAACCATTTTCAATAGGCTTTGGACAGACAGACGGACAGACAGACAGATGGACAGACGGACATAGCTAAATCGACTCAGAAAATGATTCTGAGCCGATTTGTATACTTTAAGGTGGGACAATAGGACAATAGGACAAATATTATTGTGCGTTACAAACATCAGCATAAACCCAATATACCCTCCCCACTAAAGTGGTGTAGGGTATAACTACAGTTGGGGGTGGAGGATGCACAAAATGTTTGGTAAACCCTGTCTATAAGAGTATACTTTGAATTTTCACAAAACTTCTGGGCTACAGATATGACTGTTTAGAGATTAAAATTTTCACATAAACTAACACATACATACACACACACTCACTTTAATATAAATATATAGCAGGAGCATATGTATGTATAAATGCATAAATATGTTGCAGAAAAAAGCTACTTGGTTTAAAGCTACTAATACTTGTCTGTCCGTCCGTCCGTTCGGTCGTCCGTCCGTCTATCTGACTTACTTAACGTGAATGTTAAAGTAGCTTTTTGAAGTCATGAGTTTTGACATGTTACGTGCGTTTTGATTAAGTACAACAAATGAAGCATCGCTTTTGTTGATGTCAGAGATAGGTTTTGTTTAGGTTTGAGTTTGATCCTTATGTTCGAATACTTAAACTCTTGGTTGCAGTTGAGAGCATAACTAAAGTGCATGTAAAACTTATATGTGTAAAAAGTAAAATATCTATATGCAAAATAGTCTAAGAAAACTATATAGTAGAAATATCAACATACATATGTACATGTAAATATATGTATACCCGCATATTACAATTAACATACAAACAAGCCCACATCATGTTATGAGTGGTATTTGTTTTTGTGTGTGCATTAACACATACTCATATGTCAGCAAGTCCTTAACACACACACACACACTTACTTACACACGTATTATGTTCATGTGTTTGCATATATAGGAACAATTTTAAATTAAGAACAAACAACTTGGTGTGCACCCCTAAATTCATAAATACTCTTGCACATTGTTTTAAGAATACATATAAGATGCTGTGTATGTTTGAAAATAATGTAATAAACTGGATATCCTTATAGGAAAATATTAATATGATTATGACAGGCCACGTTTTGTTTCGTTATAAAGAACTTTTTCGTATATTAACTTTCGTAATATACTACTTATAATAGTGTTCAGTAAGAATGTTTCAATTCATAAATGTGTGTGTGTGTGTGAAAATATTGTGTATTCATTGATTCTAAATACCAGTTCCTTTCTAAATCCATAATTTTTAAAAAAAAATATCCTTTAGTTGTTACATTTTTTGTTACTGCGCCCATAATTCCGAGCTACGCACTCTTAAGTTTTTCGCCACAATTCGTTATAACAACGCGAAGAAAACATTATTTATAAAATCTGAAAATCCAAAATTTCGATCCCCGTTTCACCTCTCCCTTTTTGAAATATTTTAACATAAATCTCTATAATCGAGTAAAAACTAAAACCCTAAAATCCCTTTTAACTACGTAACATATTCTTCTTCCACAGTATAAAAGTTGTTCCCTTTACAGATTCAAGGCCATAGATAGATATATGAAATGAATAACTAAATTCCCAAACACATTCTTATTACATACATGTTAAGTAGCCCTATCATATATGGTCAAAAAAAGACCATCTTTTGGGTAAAAACACAAAAACAAAACTAAAAACCATAATAAAACTATAATTATGAAAAGGACAAACTAGTCAGCATTATTATATGTATTAACCACTTCAAAATATTTAACATTTTTTAAACGAAAAACTTTTCTATTCGAAAGCCTATTAACTAGTTAGTTAAAGGATATGAGGGCTTTTTGTATATCCCTTAATAAGTAATTAAAAACCTTTTTGATAATAAGGCTTTTAGGGCACAAAACTTTAAAAAACAAAATTTGTCTTAATTTTATATTTAACACATTCCCTAGTGGGTTTAAAATGTGTTTCTAGTTTGTAGAATCACAACAACAACAAATAACAAACAAAAAAACCTTGAATATCTTAAGTTTTCTGGGGTCAGATTAGAGGACTAACAATGTAGGAACATAATTTAAGCAATAATTGTTTGTAAATGTGTGGTAAAAGCTGAAGACAAAATGTATAAAAGGACAGACAGACAGAACGAGCAAGAGGACTGAATTACAAACGACAAATTTTGCCTTTAAAATATATAGTGGAGGGGTATAATGATGATGCTGTTTTGTTCGCTTTGTATGTTTTACGTATGAGAATAATGTACGTGTTTGGTATGTAAAATGCCACAAATGCTTTGTAAACTCACAATACTTTGTACACACACACACACATACACACTTGATTCAGTTTTCAGTCAGTCCAACGCAAGCGAATCAACCAACAATAAGTAACTGGTTAATGTCGGGTTATAGAATAACTTACATTACAAACAACACGCCTACACACTATAGTACACACTCGTAAACTGTGTGAGGAACAAAGATATATAAAATATTTTATACAGTGTCCTGACTATTCTATTGTATGAGTATCATTAACATCAACATCATCTGCATCACCATCTTAAGTAAGGACTTTGTCAACGTATGTATGTATATCTATGTAGATGTTAAAGTATGTGTATGAAAGTATTAGGACTTGTTTTACAAGCCAGTAGTTTTACCAGGTGTCAGTGTATCCATTTACACTCTATGTTATCTTTTAGATATAATGGAGCATTCAAACCGTACAACAAAAAAAAAAAAAAAAACTCGAAGTGCACAGTTATGAAAACCACACAAGGAAACTTTTGTTTCAGCAACTACACACGTATTAATGCCAAACGAATGAGAAGAATAATAGAACGAAACAAGTTTCCGAGTACAAGAAAAACTAACTAACTAAACTAACTAACTACTACTAACTAACTAAACCTAACTAACTAGACTAACTAACTAACTAACTAACTAACTAAACTAACTAACTAACCTAACTAACTAACTAACTAACTACTAACTACTAACTAACGTACTACTAACTACTAACTACACTAACTACCTAACTAACTAACTAACTAACTAACTAACTAACTAACTAACTAACTAACTAACTACTAACTAACTAACTAACTAACTAACTAACTAACTAACTAACTAACTAACTACTAACTAACTAACTAACTAACTAACCTAACTAAATAACTAACTAACTAACTAACTAACTAACTAACTAACTAACTAACTAACTAACTAACTAACTAACTAACTACTAACTAACTAACTAACTACTAACTAACTAACGAACTACTAACTAACTACTAACTAACTACTAACTAACTAACTACTAACTAACTACAACTAACTAACTAACTAACTAACTAACTAACTAACTAACTAACTAACTAACTAACTAACTAACTACTAACTAACTAACTAACTAACTAACTAACTAACTAACTAACTAACTAACTAACTAACTAACTATAACTAACTAACTAACTAACTAACTAACTAACTAACTAACTAACTAACTAACTAACTAACTACTACTAACTAACTAACTAACTAACTAACTAACTAACTACTAACTACTACTAACTAACAAAACTAACTAACTAACTAACTACTAAACTAACAACTAACAACTAACAAACAACTAACTAACTAACAACTACCTAACCTAACTAACTAACTACTAACTAACTAAACTAACTAACTAACTAACTAACTAACTAACTAACTAACTACTAACTAACTAACTAACTACGAACGAACCTAACTACAACTAACTAACTACTAACTAACTAACTAACTAACTAACTAACTAACTAACTAACTAACTAACTAACTAACTAACTAACTAACTAACTAACTAACTACTAACTAACTAACTAACTAACTAACTAACTAACTAACTAACTAACTAACTAACTAACTAACTAACTAACTAACTAACTAACTAACTAACTACTAACTAACTAACTAACTAACTAACTAACTAACTACTAACTAACTAACTAACTAACTAACTACTAACTAACTACTAACTACTAACTAACTAACTAACTAACTAACTAACTAACTAACTAACTAACTAACTAACTAACTAACTAACTACTAACTAACTAACTAACTAACTAACTAACTAACTAACTAACTAACTAACTAACTAACTAACTAACTAACTAACTAACTAACTACTAACTAACTAACTAACTACTAACTAACTAACTAACTAACTAACTAACTAACTAACTACTAACTAACTAACTAACTAACTAACTAACTAACTAACTAACTAACTAACTAACTAACTACTAACTACTAACTAACTAACTAACTAACTAACTAACTAACTAACAATAACAACTAACTAACTAACTAACTAACTACTAACTAACTAACTAACTAACTAACTAACTAACTAACTAACTAACTAACTAACTACTAACTAACTAACTACTAACTACCTAACTAACTAACTAACTACTACTAACTAACTAACTAACTAACTAACTAACTACTAACTAACTAACTAACTAACTAACTAACTAACTAACTAACTAACTAACTAACTAACTAACTAACTAACACTAACTAACTAACTAACTAACTAACTAACTACTAACTAACTAACTACTAACTAACTAACTAACTAACTAACTACTAACTAACTAACTAACTAACTAACTACCTAACTAACTAACTAACTAACTAACTACTAACTAACGAAGTAACTAACTAACTAACTAACTAACTAACTAACTACTAACTAACTAACTAACTAACTAACTAACTGTAATTGTTTTATGAATGTTAAGGGATTGATAATGTTCACTTTTTCATCCTGTTAAAAGTCTCTTGCCAAAATTTGATACCATGGCCACCATCCTATGTTGCAGGGTTTGATACAACTTACTTGTGTCTGTTTTTGCTAGTTGATTGTATGGGTGTTTTTTTACTGTTAAAAGTCACTGAACGTTCATTATGGGATACTTTATGATGGTTGTTTATGTCTAACATGCCAGCAAAGCCAACATCTCTAGAAAAAATCAACATTTTAATAACGTGTTTTTCTTCATCGTAAGCTTTAAGTCGTTTGTTTCAACTAAGTAAGTTGTTTTTTTTTGTAGCCATGTTCTTTTTTAAAGAAAATTTATAGTTTTTCTGTGGCAATATTTTATTGCAAAAATGCGTTTTGTTTTTCTTGCTATTAGCCTGTGTTTGGTTTCGATAAACGAGGTTGGTTTATTGACGATGTGGCATTTAATGCGACATTTGTAATGAAAGTTCAAGCATCTGTAGCAGTATAGCTATTTAAGAGAAGTATCTGTTCTAAAAAGCAGAACAAATCAGTTTAAAAAATATACTTCGGATCGATAAGATAATTCTTGATTTCTTAAAGTACCTCGTATTTTACTTTTTTATATATAATTGCTATGATTTAGGTCCCTATTGTTACTTTTTGCAATTGTGTTACAAATGCAAATAAACTAAAGGCTTTTAAGGAAATAATGAACAAAAATAAATGGCTTTTTTTGAGAATTTTAAATATATAAATTTTATATAATTTTAAAGTTTTTCTATAAAAATTAAAGAGTTTAGCTTTAAAGTAGTCAAAAGAGCCGAACTTTTCTTATAAACTTTTGAGTTTGTGTCTTTAATTCGTACGTCTAGACAACTATTTGAATTGAAATCTTCTAAATTTTGCACGGATAACTTTGACATCTATGTAAACGTCAGGGGAATAAATTGGCGATTTAGCATCAAGCTAGAATACTCAAATAGCTAGCATCAAGCTAGAATACTCAAACTTTCCACGAGCAACATACAAATACATATAGATATTTGGGGATAAAAAAAGAAATACACCTGGGCTACTATCGGGCCTGTTGTGCGCTCTTTTTCATAAAAAAATTGTTCACTGAATGTATTATTTTTCAATGTTCAAAAACTCAGTTTCCTGGAGGTAATTCCTAAGAATTTTCCAATCAGTGTTAGACAGGAATGTTATTTCCGGAATAACATCACTTCCAAGATACTTGGATTTAACTTCGACGAATGCCTGACAGTGGCAAATAAAGTGCTCCAGAGTTTCACTGTCCTCTCTACATGCTCTACATTCGTTTGTATAGATCCTTGCTAATTTTCAGAAGATTTCTCATCTTGCTCTCATCAGGCTTTCTTACAATCCAATACGGTCTTAGATTTAATTCTATCACCTGATATCGCCGTAATTGCCTTCTGGTTGTCGGTAAATATATTAGAGCCATCCGTGTAGTAACGGATTCCTGGTATTTGCTCTAATGTTCGGCTTGACCAAAGCATTCTTTTTGGGAACAGCGTTTCAAAGTTTCCGACATATTCTGTGTCTGGTATGCGATCAGTTACGTCCGATGATTGTGTATAACCTTCTTATGTGTCCAGTATACATTGATGACGTGTCCTATAACCGCTTTTGACCAGTTCGCCTAAAGTAAGGAGCCGTTCGTTTCAATGGATGGAATATCTATGAACGTTTCCAGAGCCTTAGTTGAAGTACTACTCATGGCACCAAAGCAGCATGTACGCTTAACTCCCTGTAGTAGTTTGATATTAGACTTTTTGTCGTAAGCAATCCACCAGATTATTGAAGCATTAGCTAGAATTGGTCTAATTGCACTTTTATAAAGCCAATTTGTCATAGAAGAACTAAGTCCCCATTTCGTGCCTATAGTTCTCCTACATATTACCCAGCACCAATGTGTCTTGTTGCTCCTATCCTCTATGTGGTGTCTCCATTTTAATTTCCGGTCAAGGATTACATCTAAGTACTTAAATTTGTCTGTCACCAGGAAGCAAGGTTCAGTATACATAGAAAATTTTTGTCTTTCTTGTGAAAAGGCAGATTTCCGTTTTCGATGGGTTAACATTGAGGCCTCTCTGTTGAGTCCAACTCAAGGCCATATTCAGAGCCTCTTCAGCTCTTCTACACAAGTAATTTGGATTCTTTCCCTTTAAAAGTATTACAACATCGTCGACATAGCAGACAGGTCTAAGTCCTTTCTCGATTAGGTTCCTTAGGAGGCTATTAATCGTGGTAACCCAAAGTAAAGCTGACAAAATGCCACCCTGAGGTATACCTTGAAATACCTGTTTGCTGATAGTTATATCGTACATCTCGCAGCTTATACATCTGTTCCTCCGAATGTAGTTAGTTGATCCAGTTACGGTCCACCCGGTCAACATAAAACTGGTCTAGGGATTGGATAAGAGTATCAGTGTGCACATTTTTTGAAGGCGCTGTTGATGTCAATGTATACCAGTGTATACAGTTTGCTATCGAAGGATTCACCTATGTAGTGGATCACTTCGTTTAAAGCTGTTTCCACCGATCGTCCCTTTACATAGGCATGCTGCTTAGATTTAAGGTCTTTGTCTATAATACTGCTTTTAACCATATTATCGACTATACTATCATAGGAAGGATGTAATAAGAAGTTTGTTGTGACCTATGTAAATGATTGATGAGAATTTGGAGATTAGGCTTATAGCCCCAAAGGGAAGGATCTAAGAAACGCTCGGCCTTTCATCATGAATCCGTTATCTGCCCAGTGGACAAATCTAATGCCGATACGTAAATTGTGCCAAATTGTGGGGCATGTAGTCTAAGATGGTGACAAGGCAATTATATCTAATTGAGTGTGATTTTCTATGATTAAGATACAATTTAGCAGAAATATGTTTGACAGGCAGATGTACAAACATATTTACATACATATGTATGTACGTATCAAGGACAGGTACATCTAGCAAATAATTTGTTGAACTTATATGTAATTTTCATACTTGTAAAAAACATTTTTTTGCTCCACTGGGTGTCTGGCTAATTTCTGTTTAAATATTATAACTGTTGACCTTTTATACAAAAGTTGATTTAGAAATTTAATTATATTAATTCTAGTCTAGCTTAACTAAACCAACTTAAGTATTTAACACTTCTAAATTTGCCATTTTTATTGCTTTGATTTTGACACAAAACCACTAGAGTGTTTAAAATCATAAATACATACATATACTTTTATCTGATTTATCTCAACCTAACTTATTTACTATATACATATAAATATATATTTTTTACGAAAATCCCTTAAGACTTCAAATTAATTTCATAAAAATAAAATTTCATTTATTTCAAAGTTAGAAACTGTTGCTGTAAAAAAATAAATCTCAAGGGAATTTGTACAAATCTTGAATTTTTATATTTTTGGCTTTTGTAGTATTACAAGTAACTAAGTATTATTTCATTATCTTTTTATTACAAAATATAAATTCATATAAATGTTAAACATGGCAAAAAACCACAACTTGTACTTAAAACTTTTGAAAAGAGTTGAGGTGTACAGACAACTATGAACTAAGTACAAAAGAAAAAAGTTTGAAGTTGACTTTGAAAGAGTTGCCAGGTTTCTTTTTTCATATAAATAAAAATTATAATTAGCTGGAGAAATATTCAACACATCAACTAAATTATCACATTTATTTATTAAGCAATACGTTAAAAATTTCTTAATAAGATTTTTTTTATTATTTAAAAGACAACTCTTTCGAAATGTTTTTGCCTATAAAACTCGCGAATAACACTTGACTCTTAACGGCAACACAAGTCACGGTGACAAGAAACGTAACAAAAACAAAAAAGTATAAAAATATAAAATAACATAAATATAAAACAATAATAAAATATTTTATGCAACAACTTGCATGCCATACTCCACTCTACTCCAGCCGAGTGATGATAATGAGTAGAACACAGCAGCTGCTGCTGATGATGACGATGAAGATGTTCTTATCGTTTTGTTGTTGTTGTTGCTGACAATAACTGAAAGCAAAGTGTCTGCAAGCATGTGGCTGTACTTACGAACGAACGCCAAAGTCTAGAGAACGGCTGTCTAGTGGGCTGTATGTATTTGAAGTTGGTGTGCAACGGTGGAGAAGTTTTTTTTTGTCTGTTGACTGAGTGGATTGTTATGTATGTATTTGTATGTATGTGCCTTCAGTCGGTAGGTAGGTTGGTACTAAGAACACGTAGTTATATAGAACAAGTTATCACTGGAGAACATCAAATGCACTTGACACGAAGGGATTTACTTTATGTCAACACTTTTTAAGCATAAAGTTACAATGCGGCATCTTGTACACAGATTACAACGGAATCTACCCGACCAACATTAAAGTAAAACGTAGTAGTGATTCTACTTTTTTGATGGGATTTTTCTTATTATTATACAACAACCACTAGGTATTTCTTTAAAGAGCAGTGTAGGCTATAGAAGTTGGACACGACTTTTAGTTGCACTCTATCGGTAATTCTCAGTTTATGATTTGTCTTTATATACAAAGTGCTGTACACAAGACTATCGCCTAGATTGTAGGCCAGACTATAGACCACACTATAGATAAGACAATGGACTAGACCATCGTCAACGCTATATGCAAGAATATAGAGTTAGACTAGAATATAGACAAAACTGTAGACTATAGACAAAACCATAGTCTGGACTATAGACTAAACTATAGACTAGACTATAGACTAGACTATAGACTAGACTTTAGACTAGACTATAGACTAGACTATAGACTAGACTATAGACTAGACTATAGACTAGACTATAGACTAGACTATAGACTAGACTATAGACTAGACTATAGACTAGACTATAGACTAGACTATAGACTAGACTATAGACTAGCTATAGACTAGACTATAGACTAGACTAGACTATGACTAGACTATAGACTAGACTATAGACTAGACTATAGACTAGACTATAGACTAGACTATAGACTAGACTATAGACTAGACTATAGACTAGACTATAGACTAGACTATAGACTAGACTATAGACTAGACTATAGACTAGACTATAGACTAGACTATAGACTAGACTATAGACTAGACTATAGACTAGACTATAGACTAGACTATAGACTAGACTATAGACTAGACTATAGACTAGACTATAGACTAGACTATAGACTAGACTATAGACTAGACTATAGACTAGACTATAGACTAGACTATAGACTAGACTATAGACTAGACTATAGACTTGACTATAGACTAGACTATAGACTAGACTATAGACTAGACTATAGACTAGACTATAGACTAGACTAGATAGACTATAGACTAGACTATAGACTAGACTATAGACAGACTATAGACTAGACTATAGACTAGACTATAGACTAGACTATAGACTAGACTATAGACTAGACTATAGACTAGACTATAGACTAGACTATAGACTAGACTATAACTAGACTATAGACTAGACTATAGACTAGACTATAGACTAGACTATAGACTAGACTATAGACTAGACTATAGACTAGACTATAGACTAGACTATAGACTAGACTATAGACTAGACTATAGACTAGACTATAGACTAGACTATAGACTAGACTATAGACTATAGACTAGACTATAGACTGATCATAAAAACTATGAGTGTATTGGTATAGCTACTTGCTTTTTCTGTCTCTTCTGTTCCTCAGTACAGTAGTGATCCTGATATACAGTAATTTCTCCACTTCAACGATTATAAGTATTCCGAGTATTCTCAGATATCCGAGATTTGTTTGTCCTAGGTGCTGATTCCATAGATTGATATAATCTCTTAGTGTCAAATAAATGTAATAACATGCTGTCTTTAATGTAGCTCATCACACAATATATAAAAAATGCGTAAGAAAAGTCATAAAAATGTAATAAGAGTATCACACTGATTTTCTAAAAAAAAACAACAAGGGTCTTACACCTTTAGGATCCACGTTAAATAAAAAAATTTACATTAAGTAAACATACAAGTAAAATTGTATGTTTTATATGTTCTTAAGTTTGAAAATACTCCAAACCCTAGATACAAAATGTAAACAGAGTTAGTAAAGAGTTAATTAATATCAAACATTTTAAGGTAAATTATGTTTTGCTAGAGATTTGCGTTTAAGAATTAAAATGTTAATTTACTACTACAAGTAGCACTAGAAGCCAATTATTAAATGATTGACTTACTAATTTTCTCTGTCAATTGTTGAAAAATATTTAATTTTCCCTACTACACGGTTAAACGCAAAAAATCTTAAATAGCTTTTTATTAAAATTAAACATTAAAAATTTCCTTTGTTAAAATACGTTTTTTTTTCTCCTTTGAAATGTAAAAAAATGTTTACCAAATGAAACCAGGCATTAAATGTCTGTTGGTTTGTCCTGATTTTAACATGTGGGTGTATGGGTTTATGTGTGGGTAAATAATGTACCAAGTATATATGTATGTATTTTTATACATGCAACATATATACATTTCAACATTTTATGTCTGTGTTGTTGTAGTAGTACGACTTTGTTGCGGTTGGGTGTCAACCAAAAAGATTAAACTCGTACAAGTTTAAAATCACAATTTTCCTTGTTGTCACAAATGGCAACATTACAACGTAAATAATTGTTAGATACAGATATAAAGTTGTTTGTTGAGGTTTAATCTTTTGGTAAATTTTTGCAAAAATAAAAGCACATTATGTAACAAACCAACATTATGTAAATGTCTTTATATTTGTTGGAAAATTTCTGTCAAAGATACATATTTTAATACTTTTTTATTGATTAACATGTTAAATAAAATACAATTTAATATTGAATGATTTGTAATGGAAATTTAACATTTATTTTTTGAATTAAAAATAAATTTATTTAGGAAATTATATCATAAGACTTTTTATGCATTTCTTTAAAGAGTTTGAAAAACAACAATATTTTTCAATTCTAATCGACTGAAAAATTTCCACACTCTTCTTGCTTCTAGTTAAATTACAATACACTCGTAGTGCAATGTAGCGTATGTGTAATATTTTAATACTCATACGCTTTGATGAATACTTTTTGTAATAAGGAGGAAGAAATTCCAATAATAACTATCTATATCTAGAACCGATCTTTTTCTGGCCAACTCATCTGGGATCTCATTACCCTGTATATCACAGTAGTCCGGTAGGCCAACACAGCCTAATGGTGTATAACATAACTAACACATACAGGGCCCTTTTGTAGCTAGTTTCCAAACCAAACATATACATTTCAAAGCTCTAAATGCTGACTGACTTTCAACAGAATTGGAAGTCTATAAGACAATTTTAGGTTATTTTATGCTATTAACCAGATAAACACCGGCTCTGTACCGGATTCCATCTTGGATCTATTATTAAAAACTACACACCTTTGACCAAATTCACTTACTCCTACTAGGAAATACTGTTAAAGGTGTAACTCCGATGTCCAAAGTCATAACCAAATGATCAGAAATACTCTCCGTACTGGACTTACCAGAGCTAATTAAAACAGTCTAAACATATTTCTCAATGAGAAGCAGATTTAGAATCCAATGCCTTCGAGGTACTATCCCTATCACTAGTTACATATGCCGGTAGAAGCACACTTTTGATCCTTATCGAGTATTAGTCTGTAGCTGCTTTTTCTTATCACCAAACCGTACAAAGTGTAAATCCAGGTTATCATGTCTGATTGCAAATCACAATTATTGTCAATGGAGTTTCAGCACATTAGATAGGCATTGAACTCCCTTTTTTAGCTTTATTCTAAAACAATTTGCGGCGAAGAGAACTAGCTCTGTCTTAGATGGATTCATACCCAACCCATTCCCATTAGCCCAGGTTGACATATCACTTAATGATGCCCGCATGTCTTCACCAATTGTCTTAGAGGGACCCATTCCCTTTAGCCCAGGTTGACATATCACTTAATGATGCTTGTGCATGACTACAGCAATTGTCGGGAGAAATTTACATTCAACCAATATCGGCATGGCATCCGCATAAGCCTATATGTAACTACATTTCAATTTAAAATCCGGATCATAGAGTTGACCACCAGTAGCCATAGTAAAGGTGATAACACTCCTTCTTGTGGTCTATCTTCTCCTAAGGTTGAGTTGATAATTTTGCTATCAAGGAAACTATCAAATCCCTAACACAGAATAAAACTAGCGACTCCCTAATGGTCTCTATTCTAAATCTATTAAAGGCGCCCTTTATATTAAAAAAATGCGGCTAAAGTATGTCTTCTATGCAACGCGGCTAAGTAGTTATTATTACCTCCTCATGTAGCGCATTCTCAACCAACTTACCCTTAAGGTAGACATGTTACAGCGATACTAATAAGACTGGTATCTATATTGTGCCTGAAATAAAGATCTATTAAAAGTTTTAAGGACTTCGGTACTAAAGACTATAGCGACATTCTTTACCGGCTTTAGGACACCTTTAGATTACCCTGATCTCTCTCCACCATCTAAGAAGGAGACACCTTGTGAAATTGTCACCTAAAATTGATAATGCATCTTCTGGAATATTACAGAGCATGGCCGAAAAACACTATCCATATCTTCACTGCGCTGCAAAATTTGTCCATACTGATTATTTCATCAACATGACTAAATGACTAACTAAATTTCCCATGTCCTTAGACCTTCTGTACTAAGATGCACAGCAACTCGTCCATGAAATCTGTTTTACTCTCTTGAGATTTCTTGTAGTCTACCCAATAGACAACTTTATAGTTAACACTATATCTGAGACAACTATGTTGTCGAGTCTATAGTTGACTTTATAGACGACTTCATAGTCAACTCTAAAGTAAACTTTATAGTCGACTATATTATTAAGTCATAAGTCGTTATATACAACAATATTTTTCTATGTAAATCGACTGAAAATTTTACAAACTTTTGCTTTAAATAAAGACATAAAAAACATTCGCAGTGCAATGTAGCGTATGCGTAATATTTTAACACTCATACGCATTGATGATAACTAAAAAACAAGAAGTTTATTTTTGTTAGTTATTGACATTCAGCACTACGATATTATAAATCACTTGCTCAATATTATATTTAATGTTTATTTATACATAACGCATGAGTGCACAAACTAATTAAAATATTTTTTCCGGTCTCTATGTAATGCAACTAAACCATTATTAAACCAATATTTAGCTGACTAATAAATGTCAACAATGTCATCATTATACAAATTTCCAATCAAATGTATTAAAATTACATAAAATATTCCTCATTCAATTTGCAATAAATTCATGAACATAAATAGCAATGTTTAGTAATATTTAAATTAAAATTTTATATAAAATATAATACCTTTCTGAAGGGATAGAAATTATTATGACCACGTTTTTATCAGTTACAATTGAACAATTTCAGTTTTCAATTTCATTTATGCGTGTATTACATTCTTTTGGGTAAAATAGAGGCTGGAGGAAAAAAACATCCATTAAAATGTGGACATAAATGCATTAAATGACAATTTTATGACAATTTTCATTTGAACCTCAAACACGCACAATTTTATGACAAGTCCGTTCTTTTTTTATTCTCTACGAGCATTATTTGACTGATATAATAAAATTAAATATTTTCATTCATGCGTTTTATGCTTATTACCATTATTTCGTTTATGTTTTCCTTTTTTCTATTTATTTATTATTTTTTTCTGGTTGGTTGGTGTGTAATAATTTTATTTCACAGCCGCTTGTTGAAAATGATAAAATATATTTTTTATTTATTTTTAGGTGTTGATGAAATGTGTTGTTGTTTGAGGGATTGGAGTGGAGGGCTGTCTAGGGGCTGGAGTGTTAAGTAAATTTATACTATTGCTGACACATTAAATATGAGAAACATTTTTATCGTAATGACCGCCATGTCGTGTTGTCTGTTGACACGTGTCCGTGGCCTTTGAAAAATTCATTGCGTACATATATTTAAATGAGATTGTTGGACAGTGTAGGGTAACAGTAGAATCTTAAGTTTGTTTTCGGACTTGTAACATATTTAAGGGCAGAGAAGTGATACAATTGAGCCCTATCTTATTCCAGTTTTTCTTTAAAATCTGCATTGTTGATAGCTCTTACATACATACATTCTATAAAGGTCAACCGACAAACATGCTGTTTTAAGAACATAAGTAAATTTGGAGCTCAAAATCGTAAAAATTATAACAACCAGTTCAAATCGAAGTTAAAAAGTGCGAATTTCACTGAAGTATAAACAAAATTCGTCTTTGTTCCCTTCAAATAATTCATTAATGTAAAATATGAAAAGTACTTTTATTTTTCTTATTTTAAATGAAAGCAAAAGGAAGTTGTGTGTGTGTTTTTATCTAGATAAATTAAGCAAACAAAAAAATGTCTAAAATGCAAACCAAATACACTTAAAAGTGTAAATAATAAAAATGTTAACAATTTATTTATGTAAAATGATTTTATTTATTAAGGTTACCTGATGATATTATTTATCATAAATACTTGTAAGTACTAAAACCTCTACGTAGGCCAAAGTAATGTTGACCAAATTTATGCTCGTTTGTGACATTTGGTTGTTTTTTTTATGTTGATTATTTATATTTTGAACGTGTTTTTAATTTAAGAAAATGATAATAATAAATTTAAATTACCAGCAGCAGTTTGATTGTAAATTTTAGTGAACAATGTCACTCAGCCCTGAAACAAGTTTTGTTAAATGAAATTGAAGAGGGACGAAATGATGAACATTAGGGGGAGTTTTCTTTTTATACCCTACACCACTATAGTGGGGAGGGTATTATACGTTTGTGCTGATGTTTGTAACACACAAAAATATTGGTCCTACACCCACCTTTAAGTATACCGATCGACTCAGAATCACATTTTGAGTTGATTAAGACATGTCCGTCCGTCCGCCTGTCCGGCTGGCTGTCCATGTAAACCTTGTGCGCAAGGTACAGGCCGCAATTTTCAAGATAATTTGATGAAATTCAAACCAAGCATGTTTTTTGGCACAAGGACGAAGCCTATTGAAAACGGTTGTAATCGATCCATTATTTCACCTAGCCCCCATACAACCGTACCTCCCGATTTGGGCTTTTTATGCCATAATTACGTCAAATATACTATTATCTCTCTAAAAATGGGCACAAATAAGTTCTATATAAGTATAAATGACACTGCAGATTTTCGTAATGATCGCCCTTTAGTTGACCCTAGCCCCCATACAAACCCCCCTTCAAAAAATGTCTTAAACGTCTAACATTGACTTGTAACCATTTGTATCGCAATGAAACTCAACATATTTAACTATTATTTAAAAATATATCTTTTTCCCAAATTCAATGAGGATCGGCCCATGTCTGACCTATACTCCTATATAAAGCCTCATTTAGAAAATTTGGTTTTTATCAATAAATTGCTTAAATACTTTGGAATTAAGGTAAAATTCAACATAAAAGTTTCTTTGTGAAAAATAAAAAAATTTAAAATATACTCACTTGTTTCACATATAGTTAGTTAGTTAGTTAGTTAGTTAGTTAGTTAGTTAGTTAGTTAGTTAGTTAGTTAGTTAGTTAGTTAGTTAGTTAGTTAGTTAGTTAGTTAGTTAGTTAGTTAGTTAGTTAGTTAGTTAGTTAGTTAGTTAGTTAGTTAGTTAGTTAGTTAGTTAGTTAGTTAGTTAGTTAGTTAGTTAGTTAGTTAGTTAGTTAGTTAGTTAGTTAGTTAGTTAGTTAGTTAGTTAGTTAGTTAGTTAGTTAGTTAGTTAGTTAGTTAGTTAGTTAGTTAGTTAGTTAGTTAGTTAGTTAGTTAGTTAGTTAGTTAGTTAGTTAGTTAGTTAGTTAGTTAGTTAGTTAGTTAGTTAGTTAGTTAGTTAGTTAGTTAGTTAGTTAGTTAGTAAATCCCGTAGCTCTATTCGGCATATGACTCCGGTTCACTCTGTAGTTGACTGTCATCTCTTTAGTCAACATACATTGCCCAACCTATTTTAAAGAAGAAATTAGCTAACGACGATACGTCCATTACGTATAAAAATATAAGTCATTATTAGTTACTTAAGTGAAGTAGACGGTGTGTAGTAGTCATTTGAGTGTGAGGTAAATTTCATATTGACTCAGAAGAAGGCTCAATTTCCAACTTTTAGTTATACTTATTCCTCAATGTGATAAGTAATTAACTGTATAATCTGCATTAACAACTTAAATTCTGCATATGTATTGCATTATTGACTTTATTAAAGTCATATTTAAACCTCTGTCAATTGACTGAAATAGAATATGAAATTGTTCAGAATTTTTCTATATGTATCTTTAAATCTATTAATTATTTATTCTGTCTCTATGATTGTGCTACAAGCGTAAAAAAACAAACAAAGAATAAAAATCGTCTGTTATCCAAGCAAATTCACTTCAATAAAAAAGCATTACGTCACTGATTCCTTGTTGTCCAATTTATTGAAACAATGTTTGTGTTATAAATGGCTTTAAGCAAAAAAAAAAAAAAAAAAAAACTGAAAAATACACACATTTTGTTCGGACACTTGCAGTATAAATACCCCTGTTGAGGAATATAAACTCATACATACATTTACTTGCACAGCAAAACACATCAATACATGTAAACATATCAAAAGAAAATTGCCTAAAAGCTACTTGTTTTCTTTACAGCATAATTGTTGTTGGTATATTGCAACATGTAGTTGACTAGTGTATATGTATGTGTGTGACATCAACAACATTTGTACATGTCCATAACCCTGCAAACCACTGGAAATCAAATAAAAATTTAAATAATTTTTAAACATTTTAATAAATTTTAAATCATATGATTTTATATATTTGATAATGTTTTGATTTTCAAATCACTTGCAATTTCGGTCTAAGGTTTGCCGGGTATATATATATGTAAAATGACTTTATCTATATGTGCAATGATATTGATATATATTTGAGTGTGTGCGTGTGTGTATAAACAATTGTGCCTGTGTTTGTATGAGTGTGCGTTACTTGCTATTACAAAATAGTGCTAAGTACATAAACAAACGACCTTTGTGTAGCAGTGACAGCAGTGCGAGTAGTACCCCGGTTGTTGTACATCCTTTCGCATTTAACTTTATTGCTTCAATAAAATAGAGATATTTTTATATAGTATATACGAGGGCTGAAATACAAATATGTGTTTTCTTTGTTTATTAATGTATTAATGGAGACCCACATTATATGAAGGTATAGGTTGATTAAAGTTTTTACCCTGAATCAACGTGAGATAACCTGGAAATTTGTGTGTCTGTGACAGCGCCATTAAATTTTAAATTATTGGAAGTTGATCCTTGATATAATTGGAAGTTGATCCTTAATACGCATATTGACATTCACTAAATTGTCATTACTTTTTAAAAGATGCCTCGCAATTACAAGTTTTTAAACCCAGTATAATAATGTTCGAGGTGCTTAGAACTTTGGACATTGGTACTACAAATTCAATGTCCAATAGTAGTGTTTCTGGCAAAGTTGATTTAACAGTATATAATTTTATTGGTTGATTTTGGTCATTACATTGAATCCCTAGTAGTCAATTCATGTCTCTTCCGATATAGTGTAGTACTTGGTCCGATTTCAGCCTTTAGTGTTCTTTGTAGAATACTACATTTGAAATGGTATCGGTTTTAAGTCCAAAATTTGTCTGAGAAATTTACAATTGTGTGGATACAGTTCCGGCCTCTTGGAGTATCATTATTAGAATCACGACCGTTTGAGATTGTCAGACCAAGTAAAATGCCAATGCGCTTAATGTAACCTGGATGAACTGGCGACGATCATATGATTAAAATCCAATGAATACACTGAAAAGAAGAAGATCGAAATATTCTCTAGTATAAATCAAGATCCTTCTTTTATGAAGATTAAAGTCAATACGGAATAACGTTATATAATGCCAAGTTATCATCAATCAAATGACTGAAAACAGCCAAGTCTAAACTTAACAATTCTCCGACATTGGTAGGACACCCATCTGTTCAACTATATTCTTTCAAGCTACGTAGCCAACTCGCATATGTTGAGACGGCAACAGAACTCACAATTAAGTACTATATAGCACATTATCTTGCCGCGAAGGGGAAACTCATAAATAGCCAGTACATGAATCTTGTAGACCACAGAATTCCATAGTATTAGATAAGATAGGTGTTTTGATCAAAACGAGATTCCAATAACTCCGAAAAAGTCATTTGATTCTTTCAGTTTCCAGCTCCAACAGACTACTCCACTGGTTTATAAATGTTTCCTTTAATGTTCCTTGACATGATGCACCATTGTTATGGCGATTTTGTGAAAGTGCTCGCGTGTTTGTGATTATATGTACATATGTATGTACATGTTGTTTTTAAAAACATAATTGCCAACATGGGTACATATTGATACATATTGAGAATATTGGACATGACGTTGTAAGAATCCACATGCAGCTAATATGTACTAACTATAAACTCATGTTATACCAATAACAGCTTTAAACTGTTATTTTGAAAATGTGAAGTACCCTACAAAACTATACGCAGTTTAAAAGTTTACTATACACTTATTTAGTGCAGACTTTTTTCTATTGAAAAAAGTTTATAAAATTGAAAGTACAAAACATTCTCCTGACACTACTCCAAGGAAAATCAATTTCAATTTGACGTCAGCAAAGTTTTATTTATTATTTATGCTCTATTTAACAACAAAGCATACATACTATAATGCGTAGAGTACAAACTTCATTTCGTTTTATACAAGCAAATTTAAAGAAACATTTAACAATATCACAATGCACTTGCACCAGAACAACAGCAACATTTGTATACTATTAGAAAACAATTGCTGTCATACATTGACAACATCGAAAACAGCAATAGATACTAAATGTTCGCAGTGGCAGTGCTTGCAACAAGAATAACAACAATCAGCACACACACACATACACATGTGTATATGCATTTACAATTTATTTGGACTCCAGCAGTAATCGCATGTGGCACGATACATTAATTTTATTGAGAATACTGTGAAATGTTGCTGTTATTGTTAGTGATATTGTTGTTGTTTTCTATAATTTCATGTAAAATTTATCAATAATTTACAGAGTATACGTTAATGTTTTGTTGAAATTGTTCGACGTTGTAAACGCTAGTAGGTGTAATTATACAGTAACGCAAGTGTCGAAGTTGCAATTTTATTGTGGATTAATTAATTATTCGTAATTAAGAGATGTTGTTAAGAATTTTTTAAGAATAAGAAAGAATTTAAAACTATAAAAAGTTGTATTTAGAAAATTCCTAAAGAAGTTTTTCTCTAGAAAGCTTGTGCACAGAAAGCTTGTTTGTAAAATGCTTTTCCTTTATTCTTTTTGTACAAAAGTTATCTATCGCAAAGAAAAGCTTTATAGACAGTTTTATCTGGAAAATTGTCTATTGAAAGTTGTCTGTAAAAAAGTTTTCTATTGAATAAACTTTTTTAGAAAAAAGCTCTTCTTAGAGAACATTTCCATAGAAATTTCATAAAATTTTCTAGAAAAAATTTAGCTTTCTTAAGATAAAATTTTCAACATTACACTTGTGCAAACAAGATTTCTCGTAAAAGTTTTCTAGAGAAAATTTTCAATAGAAATGTTTCCTAGAATAAACATTTCTAGGGAAAAGTTTTATTAGAAAACGTTTTCTAAAGAATTTTATATAAATTTAGTGAACATTTTCAGAAAAAGCTTTGAACATTTTTCTGGAGAAAAGTTTCAGAAGACAAATTTCTAGCGAAAACTTTCTATAAAGCTTTTCTTTCTTTTCGATAGTTAAATTTTCTACAAAAGGAATTCTGTGAAAAAGTTTTTAGAAACATTTTTTACAGACAAGCTTTTATACAAAGCTTTTTAGAGAAAAACTTTTTTCTGAATAAGTTTTCTAGAATAAATTATTCACTAGAAAAGCTCTTTTTAGAGAACATTTCTATAGAAATTTATAAAACATTTGCTATACTTTTCAATAAAAACTTTGAACATTTTTATAGGAAACTCTTCTATTAACAATTTTCACTAGAAAACTTTTGAAAGCTTTTGAGAGAAAACTTGTTCAAACAGAGTTCCATTTACAAATTTACAAATTTTTTCAAAATATAGTATTCTAAGCTTAATCTTATCAGAAAATAATTTTTACAGAAATCTCTGTCTAATGAGAGCTTTTCTCCACAAAACTCTCGGGAAGAATTTCAATGGAAGACATTGTGTGCAGATTTTTTCTTCTATGGAATATTTCATTCTGGAAATTCCTAAAGAAGTTTTTCTTTAGAAAAATTGTATATAGAAAGCTTTGAACAGAAAGCTTGTCTGTGAAAGTTTTTCTAGAAAAGTTTTTTATAAAATTCTTTTTGTAGAAAATTTGTCTATCGAAATAAAATAAAAGCTTTAAAGAAAGTTTTCTCAATGTGAAAAGCTTTATTCCGAAAATTCTTAGAGAAGTTTTTCTTTAGAAAACTTGTGTATAGAAAGCTTTGTATAGAAATCATATCTGTAAAATGTTTTTCTAGAAAAGTTTTACGAAATTCTTTATGTCTATCGAAATAAAGTGAAAGCTTTATAGAAAGTATACTCTTGAAAATTTTAGATTTTCAAAGCTCTTTTTGAAAACTTTTCCAAAATTTTTAGAAATTTCTATAGAAAACGTTCTTTATAAAGAGCTTATCTCTAAAAATGTTTTCTATTGAAGAATTTCAGTATAAAACTCTTGAAAGCTTTTGCGAGAAAACATATCAAAACAGAGTTTGAGGTTATAAATTCTTTCTAAAAAAAGAATAAAGATAGCTTATCTCTACAAAACCTGTATATCGTTTTCTCTAAAAAAATTTGTCTAAAGAAAGTTTAATTTAGAAAATTTGTATTTTGTAGTAGAAAACTTTTGAAAGCTATTACGATAAAACTTGTCCCTACACAGATTTATATTTAAAACATTATCTAAAGAAAGCTTTCTAAGCAAAACTTTATCAGAAGATATATTTTTGGTTAAAAAAATATAACTTTCTATAAAAAATTTTATAAAAAGTTTTGTAAAGACAGCTTTTGCTAAAGGGAACACAAAAATTACTATATATTTTTAACCGTTGTCCCCACTGTCACCTTATCATTTGAAAATAATTTTACAGAGCGTTCTTTACAAGATCCAATAAGTGAAGACAAAGCCTTAAAATCTCCCACTGAAACGATTTAAAATGACACCTGATACGCCTATAATACTTACAACACTATTAGTATCTTACTTCCATCTTATTTGTTAACATGTGGAGTGTTGAGTTGGGTCGTCTAGATTTCTCTGGGGAGAAATGTCTTAAACGACTTACAAGTCATTGATGAAGAACATGATTATATGAATGTATGACACGTATGTACGTATGTGTGTTTGTTATATGGATATGTTTAGCTTTGCAAATACATATACAACAAATATTGTATAAATACTATGAACATGGCTCAAAGCATATGTTTTGTTTGTCACAACATATTGTTGTGTACTTAATATACACAAAAGTCTTAATCTGCAAAACAAAATATACACATTTGTATTTATATAAAATTTTATTTGAAGAAAATGTCTTTGAAGTAATGAAAAATCATTTAGAATATCCTTAGGATGTTGTTTTATGTTTTCGAAAACAAAGTGTCATTTGAAGTATGTATATGTCCTTGACTTCAATTCATTCATCATCATTTCCTTTTTGTAATTATTTTTCAATATATATATATGCATTTTGTATATGTTTTAAGAAATCAAAAGGTCAGTGAGGAATGAGAAAATCTTTGAAATTTAAAATACAAATATAAATTTAAATTTTAAATACCACACTATACTCGTCTACAGCACAGACTATAGAATAGATCATAGTCCAAACTGACATAGACATGACTATGTAACAATATTTAGATTACAGTACAGTCTACCTTGCTTCAGAACCGTTTCGTTTGACGTTGACAACCCTGAAGATAGTAGAAAAGAGACAAGGCACTTATCGGAGTAGAATCTCGAATAGTTAGTTAGTTAGTTCGTTAGTTAGTTAGTTAGTTAGTTAGTTAGTTAGATAGTTAGTTAGTATTTAGTTAGTTAGTTAGTTAGTTAGTTAGTAGTAGTTAGTTAGTTAGTTAGTTAGTTAGTTAGTTAGTTAGTTAGTTAGTTAGTTAGTTAGTTAGTTAGTTAGTTAGTTAGTTAGTTAGTTAGTAGTTAGTTAGTTAGTTAGTTAGTTAGGTGTTAGTTAGTTAGTTAGTTAGTTAGTTAGTTAGTAGTTAGTTAGTTAGTTAGTAGTTAGTTAGTTAGTTAGTTAGTTAGTTAGTTAGTTAGTTAGTTAGTTAGTTAGTTAGTTAGTTAGTTAGTTAGTTAGTTAGTTAGTTAGTTAGTTAGTTAGTTAGTTAGTTAGTAGTTAGTAGTTAGTTAGTTAGTTTAGTTAGTTAGTTAGTTAGTTAGTTAGTTAGTTAGTTGTTAGTTAGTTAGTTAGTTAGTTAGTTAGTTAGTTAGTTAGTTAGTTAGTTAGTTAGTTAGTTAGTTAGTTAGTTAGTTAGTTAGTTAGTTAGTAGTTAGTTAGTTAGTTAGTTAGTAGTTAGTTAGTAGTTAGTTAGTTAGTAGTTAGTTAGTTAGTTAGTTAGTTAGTTAGTTAGTTAGTTAGTAGTTAGTTAGTTAGGTAGTAGTTAGTTAGTTAGTTAGTAGTTAGTTAGTTAGTTAGTAGTTAGTTAGTAGTTAGTTAGTTAGTTAGTTAGTTAGTTAGTTAGTTAGTTAGTTAGTTAGTTAGTTAGTTAGTTAGTTAGTTAGTTAGTTAGTTAGTTAGTTAGTTAGTTAGTTAGTTAGTTAGTTAGTTAGTTAGTTAGTTAGTTAGTTAGTTAGTTAGTTAGTAGTTAGTTAGTTAGTTAGTTAGTTAGTTAGTAGTTAGTTAGTTAGTTAGTTAGTTAGTTAGTTAGTTAGTTAGTTAGTTAGTTAGTAGTTAGTTAGTTAGTAGTTAGTTAGTTAGTTAGTTAGTTAGTTAGTTAGTTAGTTAGTTAGTTAGTTAGTTAGTTAGTTAGTTAGTTAGTTAGTTAGTTAGTTAGTTAGTTAGTTAGTTAGTTAGTTAGTTAGTAGTTAGTTAGTTAGTTAGTAGTTAGTTAGTTAGTTAGTTAGTTAGTTAGTTAGTTAGTAGTTAGTTAGTTAGTTAGTTAGTTAGTTAGTTAGTTAGTTAGTTAGTTAGTTAGTAGTTAGTTAGTTAGTAGTAGTTAGTTAGTTAGTTAGTTAGTTAGTTAGTTAGTTAGTTAGTTAGTTAGTTAGTTAGTTAGTTAGTTAGTTAGTTAGTTAGTTAGTTAGTAGTTAGTTAGTTAGTTAGTTAGTTAGTTAGTTAGTTAGTTAGTTAGTTTAGTTAGTTAGTTAGTAGTAGTTAGTTAGTTAGTTAGTTAGTTAGTTAGTTAGTTAGTTAGTTAGTTAGTTAGTTAGTTAGTTAGTTAGTTAGTTAGTTAGTTAGTTAGTTAGTTAGTTAGTTAGTTAGTTAGTTAGTTAGTTAGTTAGTTAGTTAGTTAGTTAGTTAGTTAGTTAGTTAGTTAGTTAGTTAGTTAGTTAGTTAGTTAGTTAGTAGTTAGTTAGTTAGTTAGTTAGTTAGTTAGTTAGTTAGTTAGTTAGTTAGTTAGTTAGTAGTTAGTTAGTTAGTTAGTTAGTTAGTTAGTTAGTTAGTTAGTTAGTTAGTTAGTTAGTTAGTTAGTTAGTAGTTAGTTAGTTAGTTAGTTAGTTAGTTAGTTAGTTAGTTAGTTAGTAGTTAGTTAGTTAGTTAGTTTAGTTAGTTAGTTAGTTAGTTAGTTAGTTAGTTAGTTAGTTAGTAGTTAGTTAGTAGTTAGTTAGTAGTTAGTTAGTTAGTTAGTTAGTTAGTTAGTAGTAGTTAGTTAGTTAGTTAGTTAGTTAGTTAGTAGTAGTTAGTTAGTTAGTTAGTTAGTTAGTTAGTTAGTTAGTTAGTTAGTAGTTAGTTAGTTAGTTAGTTAGTTAGTTAGTTAGTAGTAGTTAGTTAGTTAGTTAGTTAGTAGTTAGTAGTTAGTTAGTTAGTTAGTTAGTTAGTTAGTTAGTTAGTTAGTTAGTTAGTTAGTTAGTTAGTTAGTTAGTTAGTTAGTTAGTAGTTAGTTAGTTAGTTAGTTAGGTTAGTTAGTAGTAGTAGTTAGT
>NW_023997116.1:0-26593 GCF_015586225.1 Lucilia sericata | reverse complement strand
TTCGAAAATCATTGGTTTATGGTCGGGAAAGCACGAATATTATTTTTCACTTGTTTTACTACAGATTTTTAAGGAATAAAAGTTTAACATTTTTACCTTTTTGATGACCGATTTTGCATTTTATTTCTGAAGCTCCTGGCAACACTGTTGGTAAACTATACCGAAATGTATCAAAACTTTTTCTTATTTGAAATTATTAAGGAAAAATATGTGCATACATAAGTATATATTTTGCTTGTTACAAAAGACACATTTATGTAAATTATATAAATATGTACATACATATTTATGTATATATGTAAGTTTTAACACTTCAATTGGCAATTCAATTAATTTGAACCAAATTTGTGTTTTGGGAATAATAGTTTTAATTTAGCAATAAGGCAATCAATAAATGACATGACACATGTGTAATTTGAACAATGTGTTATATAACCTTTATTCCTTGTCCCAGACCACTGTCCTTGCTGTCCTTTATAATCAAAGTGTTGGCGGGTATTTATTTGTTAAACCAAACTACTTTTTTAGATGAAACATCTGTGTTTTACACAAAACTTTATTATTTCATTCTTTTATTCAATTTTTTGTTTTGGTGTATTTTTTCAACATTTAATTTCATTTTCATAACTTTTTCTTAACACTCTTCTTTTTTAACTATTCTTCACATTTCTTGCTCCTAAAGTTATTTTCTTTGCTTACCCCTTATTTTTATTTCTTATCATGTATTTGTTGTTCTCTTCAGACTTTTTTCTTTGTTCACTTTTTAGGTTGTTTTGTTCACTCATTTGTAAGTTTTTAATTAAATTGCTGTCACACATATCTTTTCAAAAAGAAAGCCAAAAAGGAAAAATGGAAATAAAAAGTTAAAGAACAAAAAAATAGAAAAACGCTTGAATAATAAGCGCAAAAAGTTATCTTTCTCAGAGAAACTTCCATCCATACACACACACACACACACACCTAGACACAAATAAATAATCCTATTATGAGATTCTTTTTTCTCTTCTGCGAAATGTGGATGGATGCTTTTGACTGAATGTGTGGGGAGTGTATGTAGAAAAAACTTAAACTAACGTTGATATCCAAATAATATCACAATTAGATTTGATATACGCTTTCATGTTACACCAGTTCCATGCGACTTAAATAAAACTATTATAAACTAAAATCAAATTAAATACAAAAAAAACCAAAATATGTAAATGAATTAGATATGTAATATCAAAATTTCTTTAATTAATATATACATAAATATTTTCGTGGAAATATTCTACTAATAACTAATTATGTAATTTTTGATATAAAACTAATATTCGAATGTTTTCAAACTCTTTAATAATGGTGTATTTATTTATGTATGTATTTCTGACGTTTCTCCACATTGAAAATAGAATTTATCAATCTGTTTATCTTGGCCACTGCATCATGTCTTTCAAAACAATATTGTGTGGATTGTTTTACAATTTGCTGGTTTTTATTTTGTTTTTCTTCTTATGCTTCATCTACGAAAAACATAAATTTTCTAAGATAAAAACTTTCGCAATTTAACATGTCTGGTCACGTTCTGTTATCTATGTACATATGTATATTTATATGTATGTATTTAATTTTGCTCGTACTACATCTATCCAACATCTTTTTTAATTTTTTCTTCTAGTAACTTTTTTCGTTTTTGTTTTTTTGCATTATTATCATTTTGCCATAAAAATGTTTTCCATTCCAGTTTAAATAACAAATATGTAGGAACAGCAAGCAGGCAAGCAGCATCATTTAAAATCTTTTGATATTCTTTCAACTATAACTTTGTTTTGAGTTTGTGTGTGTCACTAAGTAAGTGTGTTTTTTCCTTCCAACCTAAATGTGTTTTGTATTTCATCTGTTTGGTTGTAGTTTTTTCTCTCGTATCCCTAAAGTGTCTATGATTGTATGTTTAGTTGCCTGCGTTTACCGATTCTCCTTGTTCCGTTTGGACTTTGTCCAAAATTATTGTATGGCTGCCAGATAATTATCCGTTGATTATTTTGTGGTTTTCCGCTATTGAGCATCTCCTCGTTCGTTTGGTTTCATTCTGTATCTGTGTTTGTGTTCATTCATTTTTCCGTCCGTCTGTTCGTTCGTTTATCCATTTGTGTGTGTGTTTGTATGTATGTAAGTTTTTAAATTCCAATGTTGAGTGCAACAATTTTGTCGATTACAATTCTCTTCTGCATTACCAAAGGCAACAAAAATTGTTCAAATATCTACACATACAAACTTAGTTGTTGGCCCTTGATTATATCCTTTCATATATACAAACTCACACAGTGATGCATGGGCCCACAGTATAACACAAACAGCTTAAAGCATTTGTAGCATTCTTTTAAAATTTACTGGCACCGCTTTCTAATTTTTTTTTTGAAATGGAAAGAATATGAAGGTTATGTTTATCTCGAAGAAGGTAAAAAGCTACCAGTTTTTCATTATTGTTTTATATTCTATTGATTTGAATTCGACGAGCCTGTCCAAAATTTATTCATTTAATAATAAAATAAACATCAAATTTCAAGTTAGCAAAATAGTGGTTTACAAATATTTTACCAACTTCTTATCCAATGTTGCATAACATAAATTAAAATTTTAAATGGTTCTGCACCACAGTGCAATGTGGACAACATATGCAAGTGTACGTGTTAATATACACGTGTACAAATATTTCTATGTAAAAGATTCTATGAGCATACGTGTGTGTTGTTTTTTTATTAGCAGTAGACTGCAACATAGGCCCGGCGGAAGTAAATTATGTCTGTTGGTTGAATTGGAAAATGAGCAGAAGATAATTTTTTGAATTTGTACGTGTTTGTAGATGTGTGGGCTTTTGTTTGTTTTAAAGAGATTTTAATCTTTAAAATTGGTAAAAATCTTTGTTTAATTATGCATAAAAGTTATGGTCAGATATCCTTTTTTCATTCATTTTGAATTATAATAAAATATTTTATTGAAAAGTAAAATTTGTTCAGTAACTCATACTTATTTATGAACATACATATGTATGCATGTACGTGTGAGTACGATTTCATAATGTTTCCGCATGACTAACTTTTTTCAAAAAACAACATTCATTTAAGAATAAAACAAAAGGGTTGTAAATAAGATAGTTACGATGACAATATGGTTTTAGGGTTTTGTGGTCAACAAAAATTATAATATTTCTCGGAAGCCAGGTATTAGTCTTTGTAACAGTTTTACAAATGTAAATTTGCCATTTGTTAGCTATTCAATATACAATTTAAGTTTGCAAAGTTTTTTATTTATGCTGGAGGATGGGTCTTATGTCGAATTTCATCGCTATGCTGCCACTTTTTTGCCATTTATGATAGTAAAAATAATTTTCTGAAGGGGACCTTATATAGGCCGATGTCCGTCATTTATATTTTCGAGTACCTAAGCAGTGTTCAGAGGGCTTGGTAGAGCCATATTTTTCAGTTTCAATACCAAACAAACGTATATTGTTGGATCGTCAAAACAAGGACCCAGAATATATATGTAAATTAGGGTGTCCCGTTGACCAGTTTTTTTGGACTAGTACCTCTCAAACGATGCGTTTTAATGTACAAAATACGAGAAAAATAAAAAACACTTTTTCAAAAAAGGTCCTCAGTTTCTTATCTGCGATTGAAAATCTTGATCTCAGTAAAATATATTAAAATAAATGTCTGCAATCTTTTCGAAATGGGTCTCGAGAATTCCGTAATTTTGAGCTTATCGCGCGGAAATAATGAAAATGAATTCTAAAAAATTCTACAATCGACCAAACCAAATGCCAAACTTTTTTTAATGTTTTTCTGCGCAAGCTATAAATTACGACAATTTTGACACCTATTTCGATAAAAACCGAAAATAATATACCTCGCCAACCCTCTAAAAAATCATTTTGTGGACCAAAAATACTCTAAAATTTTAAAAATCAGCTCAAAATTACGGAATTTTTTAAACCTATTTCAAAAATCTAAGATATTTTATTTTTCAAAAATTATACTGAAGATTTTCAATCGTGTTCAGTACATTAATACGCATCGATAGAGAGGTATTCCTCGGGACACTCTAATGTACATATGTATATATGTATATACTTTGTTGGATCTATGACTAAAATTTCGATGTTTTACATGTAATTCAAAATTAAATGCAGATCATCTATTGCAAATTTTGGTAGTTTTAAAAATACTAATTAACATTTAATTAGTATTATTAAAACAAAAAATTGTTTTCAAATGTTTATTTTATAATTAAGATATAAATTATTACGATTAGTGGCATTCTTATTTTATTGTTATTATTTTTGTTTTCAGATCTTTATCAGCGTTAAGGTAATATTTTTTTAATTAGTATAAGTTGATTAAAATATTGAATTGTTGAAGTTTCAATACAAGTTGTAAGTACAATAAATCTTAATGTCCACTTTAAATTAATGTTCTTCTGTAATACATCATAAAGTTAGGAAATTTATATAAAAAGAATTTATGTTGAAATGCATCTTGTCATTAAGACGAACGTGTTGATTCTTTTAATTGCAAAGTGTTTGTTCTAGTTTGGTGGTTCAACGTTGACACAGACGTTATTCCCTTTTGCTATTTTGCATATTATTATAAGTAATTTTAATTTCTCCGTAAAACCATAAAACTAATGGAATCCATTAGTAAAATCCCTTGCAATTTTAAGCTGAACAAACTAACGCATAGATGGATGGATGGTTGAATGGATGTGGTAGTTGAATGTAATGTTGCAATTGTCTCCATCTGCACCAACATCAACAATAATAATGATGATAATGATGACAGTGGTAGTGGAGGTGGGTCCGATGGTGTTGATGAAGGCATGCATTTGCATGCTTCATCAGAATCATTAGAAACAACAAAAAATTTCAAAGATCTATGAGTTTTGAAATGGTTTTTGGTTGCTGTTGTCGTTGTTGTTGTTGTTGTCATCATCATCATCATTTTCCCTCTAATGACAATTCATGGCAAACACCACAAGTGGCCAAAAAGGCTGAGCATACTACCGCCATTCATTCATGAATAATGCAACAACTTTTGTTGTTGTTGCTGTTGCATGTTACTACGACTGTGTTTGTTAAGCTACATTTATGGTAATGCTCAGAATTGTTTGGTCATTCACGGTGTCACATCTATGGTGGATGTTCCAGTTACAATTTTTCCACATTTTTTCATTTTTGTATTTTCTGAAAAACCCACATTGAGGCTGCTTCAATGGATTACCCCACAATGATGATGAGGTTTGGTGGCTACAGAATTTTTTTTTATTTTATATGTTGTCGGAAAAAATCTATTTGAAGTTTTATCATTTGTATGCATCAACACTTTGTTGAAGCATGCCAGAAAAAGAGAATTTTATTATCTATACATTTTTTCAGTTAACCGTTAAAAGTATCGCTTTAAAAAGGATTGTGGTCTGAAAATAAAAAGATTTATCTATATGTATCAAATCCTTAATGTTATTTACTTAATCCCTACGATAACAACAATGGCAATGCGAGGAGTAGCAGCAACAACCAAAAGAAATTGAATGTAATTATATTAATGTAAAATTTGTATTATTTCATTCACCTGAAGATAAGATACAATTTGTATGAGAGTATCTGGATGTGGGTGAATGGGCGTAATAGAAAAGTACTCACGTAAATTAAGTTTACCTACACACATTTTGTGTTCAGATACATATATGTATGTATGTCTGAGTGTCTGCACAATTTACAAATGTGTGCATAAGTTTAAGAGCATTAAAGCAGCGATAATCACTTTGTTTGCCAAACCGCATCTAATCAAATTAAGTACATTTCGTTCGTATCATTTTATGCGAATTTGCAAAAATACAAACTAAGTAAGTATAAATCAGTTGTAAACGAGAAGGGACAAGGGGTTAAATTGTAAAGATATTGAGCCTTTGTTTATTATCTAGTTACGAAAGTTTATTATCTAGTTACGAAATCCTATTTTATTAATTAAAGAAACTTTAAATAGCTCTCAGCTTCAAATGTAGTTCGTTTGTTACTACACACAGAAAAAAGATCGATAGGAAATCGGTTCCCGATGTAGATATTTAATAATGTCAACAAAATTCCATCTCTGTCATTAAAAAACTATGAATTTAACTAATTTTCTGTATTCAGGCCTGAAAAAATCATGATTGTAATTGAATTGTGGTTAAAAGAATTTCAAATCAGTAATTTTAACCGAAATGTGTCTGTTATGAATTTATTTTATTAATTCTGCAAATACTTCCGAATTAATTTAGCATTCCAACGTATGAATTTCAAATATTAGTTATTATTACCGAAAAGAAGGTTAAGCTAACCAGTTTTAGTCAAATAAACATTATTCAGTCATTGCAACCAATTCTCCATTAAAAACACCTAAAAATTCGGTTATGGTAATAGAACTTAAATTAATTCGATGTTCCTAATCGAATATACTTGATGTTTGATGTTTAAAAAAAATTATTAAAACAAAAAGAATATAAAATTCACAAATATTTTTAGAAGATAAAAGATACCGATTGATTAAAAAAGAAAAAGGTACCTAATGTTATTCATTTAAAATCAAGATGAAATTAGATTTTATGAGATTATAATATGCTGCAGCAATAGAAGCAAGAATTCTAGGGCATACAAACCATCAAGATACTATAAACTATTCAACATGGAATATTTGGTCAAGAACTAAAATCAAAATCTTATATACGCTCAAGCCAAGGGGTCATATAATGTAAGTTATTCCAAAAATGGGTGCAAGATGTTAAATATAAGTTATTTTATCAGAAAATATTAATATTTTATAAATATCATGTGTGTAAATACATTCCACAAATTTGTGTACAATATAAAATATTTCAAATAGTATAACTGTATGTTTTAATTGTTATTACCGAATTGTATATTTAAACTATTCTGCTTTCCATATATTCTGTAATTCCAATCGAATTTTTCGGCTATTGCAATAAAAATTATGATATAGTACTCCGAACCGACTAAATTCGATTGGAAACAAATTCGGTTACAACAACGAATCTGTTTTCTCTGTGTATTAATTTAATTTCTAATTATACATTCCTAGATGTCGTTAAATTGGGAATAAATGGACATTGCATCAGTGGAAATTTTACTGTCTTTGTATTAAGTTGATGTTTTACGGATATGATTCCAAATAAAATGTTAATCTCTTTTTAATGTTTTCCTTCCAAAGAAGTAAAAAAAATATCGTATAAATTAAAAAAATTGGAAACAACAAAGAAATATCTGTCTGAGCTCCTTTGGACATTTGTTGCTAGGACCAATGGATGAAAAGTCCAACTCCTCTAAGTCCGGCAGTTCTTGACCGATAGAGCTGAAAATTTGTTTCTGGGCTACTATCCAATCCGATTTTTGAGTTTGGTCACTTGACATGAAATTGCCCATATACATATGTATGTATATACATATTAGTGCAATATATAGTCTGATCCTCACTAAAAACCTTTTTACACTATATAGTTTATTGGGCTACTACATCACCTTAAATTATCAAAATATCTATAACAAATTTAAACGAAACAAGATATCCTTGTATATACATAAATACATATTTTTTGTTCTTATGGTGAAATAGCTTAATTTGTTTCAACACTGCTTGTAATTTTTAATTATTTCTTTTTCCTATTTATAGTGATTATGTTGCTAATGAACGAAAATAAAACTTTTTAAGTAATTCTCTGATAGATAAGTAAGTATTGGGTATCATTAATATTATTTACTGACCCTCAACATTTCATTGCCAATTATAGAACTTCATGAGTATGATATACATATGTATATATGTATGTATATAAATGTAATGCCTGTATGTGTGTGTAAACACATAGATACATTGATAGGTACATGGTAAAAACATGTTTTTAGCCAATTAGTAATTCATTGTGAAACATCCTGATTATCAAGTACTAATTACTGTAAAATAAAAGAGAAAACTTCGACTACTCCTTAATAAGTCTGCTTGATCATATATCTTAAAAGCAAAACACATAAGTTCTACATTGATAAGTGAAATTGTTTAAGGGCTGTTTAGGAAAATACGTTTCCATGAACAAAAATAAAATAAAAGTTTAGATACATGCTTTTTTTTCTTCTTCAATCGAACTAATTATCTACTTTTGTTCTTAAAAACTTACTTTTTCATCTGTTTATTTGATTTATAACTAGAGCAAAGGAAAAAAAGTACAAAAGTACTGACAATGATGTTCATTATAAATTTTGTTGTTAAAATGAAACAAGTAAGAGTGTTATGTACGGCTATGCCGAATCTTAGATACCCACCATCAAACCGTGTGAGATTGCTTCCCTATAAACATTAGGTTGATATATGCATAGTGCTTAAGTCCTTTCTTATTAACAAAATAATAATTTTTTAAAAAGAAAATATTTTTGTCCAACTTTTAAACCAAATGGGCGGTAGAATCAAGTATAGGCCGGTTGTCGTAAAATTTGGTAGATAGATTTTGGCTCGTATAACACTTATTTGTTGCGAATTTCATCGCTTTACTCGCATTTTATTGCCAGAAAAACAGCGTTAAAGTAGTTTTCTGAAGGGAGGTAAGGTCAATTATAGAGAGATTTCGGCTTGTAAGAAATTTACTTATGTCGAATTTCATAGCTATACTCGTATTTTTAAGCCTGCAATGAGCGTTAAAGTCATGGACCGATCCTCATAAAATTCGGTAGAGAGAATTTGTCTTACATTATGACACTTATTTATGTCGAGTTTTGTCGCTATAATCGCATTTTTAAAACAGTTATGAGTGCTAAAGGTTTTTTTCGGGGGGCACTAATTAATTAATATATCGATCAACTAAATATGCAACAAAATATCTTTCTTATTTATTTAATTTTTTTATATATATTAATAAAATTTTAAATTTATTAAAAATATATAAAGCCATATATACTATTACTGCCAAAAAAATATCGAAAAATTTTAATTTATCAAGAGAAGAAAAATAATAACAACATTAGCACCATACACGTTTCATTTTTAATCCATGACATACAAAGTTATTTTCTTAATGACTTTATTCCAGCTTTTTTCTCATTTTTACTACCATTTTGTTTTCATCAAGGATTAACAATGACATAAAACACACACATATTTATTTACTTATACATATAAATACTTACTTATATACAATAATATGTATGTATGTGTGGAAGGAAATAAGTAAAGAATCCTTTTAACAAATACGACTAAAAACTCTCATTCTGATGATTGATGTTGTTAAGAAGGATGGATGCTGTTGCTGCTTCTGGAATTTGTTCTTAATTTTGACTTGTTGTTATTTTTGTTTTATTGTTTGCTGTTTTTTTACTGAAGTAACAAATTATTTTATCGTTAAGAATTGATTACTTTATCGTAACCTTTAGACCTTAATGAAACATAAATATTTTAATAGCAACAATAATACATGGAAGTAAGTGTCAACCCATTCTTTTAATTTGATGTTGTTGTCGTGCTCGGAATGATTGTTTGAAAACATTTCTCACCTAGTTATTAAAATCTAGTTCGAAATTATATAAAATGTACTCTCATTTTCATTTACGTAGAAGTATAGTTTAATTCTGATGGTGGTGATGATGACTATTGGTTTTGGATTCTCAACACGTTTGGATTTTACGCACGTATTTTGCTTTATGATTCCTTTGACACCACATTTACACAGACTCTACAGCTACTTCTGCTGGTATTGGTATTCTGTTTTACTTTTTATTCATTATTTGGTCCTTGGAAAAAGGTGTTTGTGCCAAGTAATTATAAAGGAATTAATTCAGTAGATTTAAACTTTATGAACGAAAGTTATAAAATTTAACTGCTTCATTAATGAAGTTGTATAGGAAACTACCCAGCAAAAATAAAACGAAGTACTTGCAAAAGAATAACATTTATCACCACTTTAAAAGTAGCACTAAGTGAATTTTTTAACCTTCTGAGGAAGTGATGTTTAAAGACTTCCGAATATGCGAAAATATTCTATTTTTTTTTCAAAGCTGAAGATATTTTTTGTTCTGTTTTATTAAATGTATCTATTACCCTCATTAATGTTAAAATTATTTAAGTCAAATTAGTTGTATTCTATAATAATACAATTTTACTTTCGAATAACTTCCATAAAAAGAGCATAAAAATTACTTCTTGAGAAGACTTCAGAAGTAGTGAATTTGGAATCAAATAAAAAGGACAAGCCTGTGTTAAAATCATCACTTCTTCAGCTCTTTTTCAGTACTTCCATGGAGTAAATTCTACTTCTTTTTCGCTTCTTTGGAAGTTCTTTTTTTTGCTGGGTACAGTTGGTTTGACAATATACATATATGCCTCTATAAGTATGAGTACATTACAAAATTCTGAAACAATCAGTTTTTTCGGGCGTAAGTAAGCGTAGATATTAAAGAAAAAATGCGAAACGATTAATATGTATAATAAATCTCATAGACAATATATATAGTTTTATACTTATTTTTTATGATTTGTATTTTTATTTAATTTTGGTACCTTCGCCATGTACCAAATTAGTAATATGTTTCTAACATTTACCCATAACATTGAGAAACTTGGTGAATTCTTTACAAAATGATTCCGGTTATCATGCCTAGCTATATTTTGCTCAGAATGTCATATTTGTTCAACCAATAACCGTTGTCGAACATTTATTTTAGTAAAGTTTAAAGTCTTTTAAACTTCTGTACTAAAAAAACTAGAAAGTGAAAAGAAACCAAAAATATATATATCTGTAGGTAGTAGCCGCTACACCAAATTGAGTAGAGTAGATTGTGTGGTAGTACTAAGTTAAATAAAAAACACTATTTTCTCTTTTTCTTGTTGCTTTTTAATGTTAACAAATTTTCATCAGTTTGGTAAACAAATGTTCTTATTATTTACTCTTTTGTGTTGCATGGGAATTCAATGACTATAAAATTTCTTACACTAACCCAGGTAAAATTTTTCTTAGATTTTTGATCACATTCGTGTCATTTATCACACTTCTGCAGGATTAAAATTATGATATATGTGATACTTTGTTTCTTCTTTCTTGATCAGTTCTAACTCATTTTTGAATCTTTTTTGAGTCGAATTACTGGTCATTTTAGAGTCTTTTTCGAAACTTATATTAGTAATTTTGAGTCTTTTTTGAGTTATTTTTATGTCTGGTACAAACAAATACAATAATACTATACTCCAGGATGATAAATTTATGATTGCTATTCATTTTGTAATTGCTTTTCAAATAATCAGTTTTGAATCGTATATGGATATCATTTTTTAATCATTTTATAATCGCGCAACTTATTAATAACTTTTAAATAAATAGAAGAAGTAAAAAAGTTTACTAATTAATCATCCAACAATCTTCCAAATGTTATCTGGGAAAATACAATTCTACGCACACAAATAAAATATACTACATACTTTCCACAGGATGAGTAAGCACTAGCAGATACCCATTCATGTATAATAGTACATTTAAAAACATTACACAGACCTTGATAAACACGCACTCTTTTACATTTCGGTGTATTTGTACATGTACTAATATATAAAGGATCTAAAGAATGCCACGTGTTGCATATTAATTTTTGTTGAAATTGAAAAATAAATAATGCCCTGAAAAACAAAAAAGTAAAATGAAAAGAGAGAAACAAAAATAAAAAACAAGTGAGAAACTATAGTCGGACATAACCAACCATATGATACCCTACACCAATTGCGAATATTAAATGCGATTTATTTTCAGTAATAAATTTTTGTATTTAATTCATATATGTTGTGCCAAGCCACCCATTGAAAGTCCGCCGTTATTCTCTAAATGTTCACATGAATGTCAAAGTTCTTCATGTAAAATTTGAATATTCTAGCTCTAATAGTTTCTCAGATATACGAATTTTTCTATTTGATTCATGTGGGGGCTTCAAGCTCCCCAGATGAAAGTCCGCACTTTTTCCTCCAAAATGAATGAATGATTCAGATGAATATTAAAGTAATTTGTGCAAAATTTAAGAATCAAGTTCTATTATTTTTCTCAGATAAACGAAATTTTATATTTAATTCATATGGGAGGTGCCCGTTATACTCTAAATGTCAAAATTTTGCAAGTAAAATTTTAAGATTCCAGCTCTAGTAGTTTCTCAGATAACGAATTTTTCTATTTAATTCAATTATAATTTAACTTTTTTCCTCCAAAATGTTGAGATGAATATTTAAGGTCTTTGTGCAAAATTTGAATTTAGATCAATTAGTTTCCCAGAAAACGATAAAATATGGAAGGTGCCGCTCCCCTTATGGGTAGTCCGCAAATTTATTACCCAAAATGTTCAAATGGATGTTAAAGTTATTCGTAAAAAATTTTAAATGTAATAGTTTCCAAGATAAACGAATTTTTGTATTTAATTTATATGGGAGGTACCACGCTCCCTAATGCTAGTCCGCCTACTTTTTTTCCTAACTCTAACTGTTATATTATTTTCCTTATGGGGCTAGAGTCAAATGAGGCTCGAGTTTCCCAATTTTTATAGAGATCTGGATTGGTTAATATAATTATGAGGTCAAGAGTCCAATTCGTGGGGCCCGGTTGTATGGGAACTAAGTGAAATAATTTACCGACTTCAACCAATTTCCATGGCGTTCGTCCTTGGAAAAAAGAAGAGCATATGCCAAATTTCATCAAATTATATTATAAAATGCGGATAGATGGACGGACATAAATATTATTTTTGGGTTTTAGAAACATCAGCAAACGCATAATAACCTACCTACTATTGTGGTGTGGGGTATAATAAAATATAAAGCACTTTGGTTGCTAAATAATAGAAACATTCATTTTATTATACCTTGCACCACTATATTGAATTAAAGTATACCAATCGGCTCAGAGTCACTTTCTGAGTCGATTTAGCTATGTCCATCTGTCTTTCTGTACGTCTGTGTACACGCTAGATAATTTGATGAAATTTGTCACATACTCTTCTTTTGACCCAAAGACGAATCCTATTGAAAATAGCTAAAATCTGTCCATTATTTCTCGTAGCCCCTAATAGAGATTTTAAGCTCATAAATATTTCAAATATACTTGTATCACTCCAAAAATCCGCCAAACTTAGTTTTAAATAAGAATAATGATACTGCTGATTTTCGTAATAATCGGGCCTCATTAAAGTCCCCTTCAGAAAATGACTTGATGATCAAAATTCAGTTATAAACACTAACTTTAATCACTCTAACTAACTTCATAGGGATAGGTCCATATTAACCCACTACCCCCCATATAACCCCTCTTTTAGAAAATCCCTGTTTTTGTCAACAAATTGTTAAAATATTTCTATTTAAATATTTCTTTATTATTAAAAAAAATAACCAATTCAAAAATAAATAATTATTTTTTAATATTTATTTAAACGGCAAAATTTATACAAAATTCATCGCAATCTTAACGTAAAAGCACAAAACAAATTCACTCTGTTATATTTAATACTCAAAAAGGAAAAACCCAATATCTTCTTTTATAAAAAATCTATAGCAATCTGTAAATTACCCAATTTGAATTAAGTAAATATTTTAATCAAGAGAAGATTACACTCTAGACTCTACACATTTAAGTATGCAAAATTTTGTATATAGTTTCTCTTTACGTACTTCCCTATTGAGAATGAGAGATTATAAACCAAACAAATCAATTTTATATTTAATAAGCGGTACAAACGATAAGATCACGCAGTATTAAAATTAAAACCGGCTGATTAACAACCCAAGCTTTGAATCGAATAAAAAATGTACGCAAGAGCATTTTTAAATTATCAGCATTCTATATTATAATGTCAATAACACAAGCTGGTGAGTCATGTTCTACGAAACAAACAAATTCAAAAATATCTTTGTAAAACAATAAAATAATGTGTGGTTTTATGTTTCTGTTTTAGCCACTCTTGATTTATGCGTTACTAAACGGGACAATATAAATACAAATTTTCGATTTCGAGTTAATAACGAAATTCAAACAAATCGTCTATTGTTGAGAGACTGCCCCGTATACCCTTTCGTTGATAACGCTTGTCGATCATATACGCTCTTTTATAGTCAACAAATTGGATTTGCCTCATTTGGAATGGCGAATTTTGCAGGCAACGTATACCGATAAGGTTTATTATTCGAAATGTCTTCGTCGAAAGATGTTGAAGAAATTTTAGAGCAATTCGCGGGTAAAGCTGCAAAATAAGGAATGTACTTTAAAAACGACATTGAAAAGCTTTTTTCCAACGGAGATACGCTGACACTATATTATAAGTAATTTGTATATTTTTTATTTAAAATTTAAGTAACTTTTTAAGCAAAATGTACAATACATTTCTGTTATAATTTATAACCAATTTGTGCACATCTATATGTATATGTTTGTTTGAAGTCTATAGACGGTTAAACCGTTGGAATGATGACTTCCAAAACGTTAGCTGCTTTGTGTACGAAAATTGTACAGTATTTCATAACGTTTTCATACCGATTCAAAACGTCATCGACAAGTAATAGAAATGCAGCGAAATGGTAATCAGCACATCAAATTCAATGTTAATGCTTGTTGAAAATATTTGCTAAAACTACACAAACAGCTGCCTTACTAAAAACATATTTGCATCTTCTATATTTTAGAACGAGCAGAAAATAAACAAAGCATCGTTACAATTTTTTGAAACTTTACATGTATAAAAATTGTTGTTTAAACTTTGTATTGGTACGTTTTGAAAGTCAGCCGAATTAGAGGCTACTTTGTATTTCGAAATTTCAAGTGAGCGGGTTGACACATACAAAAATAAGTATTAAAGGTAGCATATCTTAGAAACTGTAACAGCTGGAGACCTCCTATGTGGACGACCTTCACATCCATATGAAGATATGAGGACCAAAATGAGCAGCCTAGCTATATTTGAAGTGGCACTTCCTATATGTAGAAAATCTTGAATTAGTGTATTTGAGAAAATATAACAGTTAGAGTCCTCAAATTTTGTTGGACCTTCTTTAGTGTCAATATAAGTATTTAAGAAAAATGGACGGACTAGCAATAGGGGCCGTGGTACATCCTATATGAATTAAATACATAAATTTGTATATCTGGGAAACTATTAGCTTAAAATCTATTAGAGCTAAAGTTGGTCTTTTAATTATATTGTTTTTAGGATAGAAAGGCACACTGGGAAAAGCTAGTTTAATTTAAAAATATTAAAGTGTAGTAAACTATGCACAGTGGGGCAGAATGGAAATTTTTTGGAAATAAATCTGGCATTTCTAAACGGCTGATCCGATCGGAATAAAATTTGGCGTGAGCGTAGCCAAGGAGTATCGAGTTTAAGTTTTGAAGATGAACCCTGCAGATGCCCCAGGGACGGCGCTGTGGCGGCTCAAAGTAGGGTACCTACGACATGTAAAATTTTTAAACTCGTGCCATTTTTTTGTTTTTTCACCCAAATACAAGATTTTTATATTGAAAGCGCTCGACGAGATCTTGAAAAAACATGCTTGGACATACTACTTATCTCTTATAATATCCGAGTTATAGGCATTTAAAAATTTAGTGATACAAAATTTACCATACCTTGGTCCGCCTTTTTTTGAATACCGGGCGTAATTTTGGACCAAATGGACTCAGTTTTTTTCTTGTTAGTTAGACAACAAAATTTCCAATAATATACAAAAAATTTCAGATCAATATCGTTTACAGATCCAAAAAATATACGTTTTTTAATCTAAAAATTCAAAAAATTTTAGATTTTTGGCGTTTTTTTTGCCAAAAATGTGTCTTAACTCTTTTATTAATAAAATAAAATTTTTATTAAGAACATATAACAATTTTATAGTTTTCTAAAAGGTATCTTTACGCAGAACGCTTTGGCGTAAAAAACTTGTCCTATTTTTGAAAATGTTGCCACTGCGTCCTTCCGAATATGACCTATTTTTTATCAAAACTTCAACTTTGGGCGACATGTTCTATAAATCCCCAAGCTGGGATCAGAAAACTGAAAGCAGTTTTGGAAACCTCAATATGTTTTTCTATTTACTCCAAAAGTATTTCCAGCCCTGAAAGAAATGTGGACCCTATGGGCAAAAAAGTAAAAAATCCCATTTTTGGGATTTTCATTCCTATTTTTGGGAATTGCGGGATGCCCTTGACCTTTTCAATTTTTTTTTTTGCATATTCTTATTTGAAATGTCAAATTTAACAAGCGTTGAAAATTTCATTGAGTTTTGTTCATAAATAAAGATTTTGTCATATACATATTGTATATTTGTATATTTGTATTACATATTTGTTTAATTTCTAAAACTATGATTTATATCAAAATTTTAATAGGATCGCAGATAGCTACAACAATTTAGTCCATATTTATCCCTTAATATCATTTTTTAGTTAGATATGGAAATTCTCGACCCTTTACAAAAAATTTCAAGCCAATACTCAATTACATTCAAAAATATGTTCATTTAAACCTGTGTCCTTTAATTTCATCTTTTTCATATTTTAGTATTAAGTATGACAGCACATATTTAAATCTTATATTTACCTATTTTTCTATTTGTTTATAATTGAAAGGTCCTATTATGCTTAAATTTTTCAAAAATTTATAACTATTTTTTACCTAAATTTTTTCGACAGATCATTTCGTTCTGTTTCGTTTATGATCATGTAGGTAAAATATACAGGTAATGATAATTTCGATTCATTCACTAATAAGAAATATCAATGACTGAATTACAGGTTATAGTAATATAGTCCTAAATGTTAATAGGTAGACAATTCGTAATTTTTTACTTTGGAATACCTGTATCGGAAATGACAAGAATTGGTATATAAGTAAACTTCTCAGATTTTAAGTACCATATTTAATAAATCTACAATGAAGATTACATTAAAGTACGAAGAGTTGTGTTCCGTTTTATGGAGTATATCTTCAAAAGGGCCAGAAAGAATTGAAGACATTTCAAATTATATAAAAACTACATATAGTAGAAAAGTAGACAAAACAGGCATATCAAAAATTGAAAACTTTTTAAAACTTTTTGATGTAAAAAGTAAGTCTGTGGATGGAAATCAAAAGAAATTTCGATTAAAATTTTGTAGTTGGATGGAAACTACTACGGAAATCTCAACTTACAACACATCAATAGGAGCGCCTTGCAAGTCATACGAAGACTTATGTTCAAGGTAAAAAAAAGAGGGTCACACAAAAACTTTTTTCAATCTCAAATGAGGAAATTGCTGATACATTTAACGAAATGCTGAAAAAGGAAAACCAACATATGGATGTCGTACATATTGCAACTATTCTTCCTAATGCATCACCAAAACGACTTAAGCGAATTGTGGAAAGTATACCAACTCCAACATCATAATCAAATTTTACTGAAGAGGAAGCAATAGCGCTTATGTTGGAACTGGGTCTCAGTCGAAATAAGTACCAAATATTAAGGAAAGCTCTGCATGAAAAAGGACACAATATATTACCATCATACAAGGCGATCCAGGAAAAAAAAACAAACTATCCTACTAAATCAACAAAAAATAATGAAGAATTGAAAGAACTGAGAGCTGCGGAAAAAAGCAGAATCCAGAAGAATTTAAAGTTCAGATGGGATTAAACATCGACAAACCACTTTCAAGTTGCGGTAGTACAAATGACGGTAATACGTCGAGAAGGTTTTTTCGTGATTTTGAAATTACTTCAAAATAATGGAATCGACAAGGAGTTGCTTCGAAGAGTTTAAAACTATTTTAATGGCACTGAATAGTAAACATAAAATTAATGAAAATCGATTTGGGGAATACACATCTGAAATTTCTAAATTACTTGTATCTCTGTATCCATGGAGGGAACTAACACCAACAGTACACAAAGTATTGTGTCATGGTCAAATAATAATTGAATCGAATATTCTTCCACTTGGAGAGTTAACAGAAGAAGCCCAGGAAGCGAGGAATCGAGATTTTTAAGCATGTTCAACTATTCAGCTCAAGAAAATGCTCCAGGCAATCACAGAATGAAGATATTTTTAATAGTTTACTTCTATCTTCTGATCCTGTTCTTTCAACTATGCGAAAAAGATGGATTTGTTATGAAACTCTATCATCTCAAAACAAGGAAGTTTAAAGGACTTATATTACCTTCTGGATATGTATACCGATATGACAGATTATTTATAGAAAAGAAGAGGGGAGGAAGGAACGAGAGAAGGAGGGGGGAAGAAGAAGGAGGAGGGGGAAGAGAAACAGGGCAAAGAAAAAAAGCGAGGAGACGAACGGAGGAGGGGAGGAAAGGGGGGGGGAGAGGCGGGGGGCGGGAAAGGGAAGGGGGGGGGGGGGAGGGAGGGGGGGGGGGCGGGGCGCAGAAGAAAAGGAGAAGGGGGGGAGGGGAGAGACAAGAGGAGAAGAAAAGAAGGAACGAAAGAAGGGGGAAAAAGGGGCCAAAGAGGGAGGCAACACCAAATGTATGTTCTGTCATACTTAATAAAAATATGAAAAAGATGAAATTAAGGACACAGGTTTTAAATGAACATATTTTGAATGTAATTGAGATATTGGCTTGAAATTTTTTTGTAACGGGTCGAGAATTTCCATATCTAACTAAAAAATGATATTAAGGGATAAATATGGACTAAATGTTGTAGCTATCTGCGATCCTATTAAAATTTTGATATAAATCATCGTCTTTAGAAATTAACAAATAGTACCTATATGACAAAATCTGTATTTATGACCAAAACTCAATGAAATTTTCAATGATTCGTCTTGTTAAATTTGTCATATTTTTCAAATAAGACTATGCAAAAAAAAATTTGAAAAGGTCAATGGCATCCCGCAATTCCCAAAAATAGGAATGAAAATCCCAAAAATGGGATATTTTTACCAGTTTTTGCCCCATCGGGTCCACATTTCTTTCAGGGCTGGGAACTACTTTTGGAGTAAATAGAAACATATTGAGGTTTTCCAAAATGCTTTCAGTTTTCTGATCCCAGCTTTGTGGATTTATAGAACATGTCGGCCCAAAGTTGAAGTTTTGAAGTTTTGATAAAAAAATAGGTATATTCGGAAGGACGCAGTGGCAACATTTTCAAAAAATAGGACAAGTTTTTTTACGCCAAAGCGTTCTGCGTAAAGAACCTTTATGAAAACTATAAATTGTTATATGTTCTTAATAAAATTTTATTTTATTAATAAAGAGTTAAGACACATTTTTGGCAAAAAAAAACGCCAAAATCTAAACATTTTTTGCAATTTTTTAAATTAAAAAACGATATTTTTGGATCTGTAAACGATATTGATCTGAAATTTTTGTATATTATTGGAAATTTTGTTGTCTAACTAACAAGAAAAAATTTGAGCCATTTGGTCCAAAATTACGCCCGGTATTCAAAAAAAGGCGGACCAAGGTATGGTAAATTTTGTATCACTAATTTTTAAATGCCTATAACTCGGATATTATAAGAGATAAGTAGTATGTCAAGCATGTTTTTTCAAGATCTCGTCGAAGCGCTTCACAAAATATAAAAATCTTTGTATTGGGTGAAAAACAAAAAAATGGCACGATGTTAAAAAATTTTACATGTCGTAGGTACCCTACTTTGAGCCGCCACAGCGCCGTCCCTGGGGCATCTGCAGGGTTCATCTTCAAAACTTAAACTCGAATACTCCTTGGCTACGCTCACGCCAAATTTTATCCCGATCGGATCAGCCGTTTAGAATGCCAGATTTATTTCCAAAAAATTTCCATTCTGCCCCACTGTGCGCCGTATTTATTCTAAGCTTTTCAAATTAAATAGTAATTATGAACAACTCCAGCACACATTTTCCATTTACCATTTACAAATTCCGAAATTTTTTTTAATTAGAGGAAGACGTGGATATTTTAATTAGTAAAATTATTTCGGTATTTGCTTTGTATATCTAACGATATTTGACATTAAAAATATAATATCAATTTACATTAAAAATATAATATCAATTTACAAATAATTATGTTGCAATTCAATATTATGTTTTTATTAATTAATTGCTGATTGTGCTTCTTATTAGGTATAAATATGACACTTAGAATTAAGAAAGTTTAGTTTTATTGTAAGACGCGGTGTGATTCATAGTGTTAAATTAATAATGTAAAAGTGAAAAAAAATATATATTTTTAAAAAATATAAAATAAACATTTTAATTGAAAGAAAGAAAAAAAAGGAGGGGAACAAGTTCTATACAACATTTTACAACTGCGAAGAAATCCGGAGTAAACCAGAGAATTGAAATGTAAGATTATTTTTATATTTATTGTTTAAGGAAATATTTTAACTTCAAAAACTGATTAATTAATCTTATAAAACAATATCCTTTGAATCATATAATTTTTGTATTTGTTGTATTGATTGTGAGGTTTAAAACTGGCTTATGCAATAGAAAGTGTAGTGGACAATTTAACGGACGAAGAATTGAAATATTTAACTAATTACAGGGCACTAGATATAGTTGACGAAGAATTAGAAGAACTAGAAAGAAAATATAGTATAGACGACTCAGTTGACGAAATTACTGGACTATTTAGGAGTATGACAACAAACAATATGGACACAGAACAGGTTTTACGACTAGTTACACAATCTACGGCACCACTCCTAAGAGAGTTGGAATTGCTGAAGGTAAACTTTGACAGACTTACAGTCACAAATACTGTTACTGAATACAGACAGGAAACTATTGACGAAACCAAACGATGTGACGAAAGTTGGACATTATTAAATCCCTTCCAAGTTTTAATGATAAGGACAATTCGTATGTGAGTTGGCGAGAAGCAGCAACAATTCATGAGGTCTTTACGTTAGGGCTAGTCGTAGGTACTTTCGCGGGATTGACTATTTTACGCAATAAAATATTAGATGATACAAATGACACTTTGACAAATCATGCTACTGTACTCAATTTTGATGCTATTATAGCTCGTTTAGATTTTGCCTATGCCGACAAAAGGCCAATTCATATTATTGAACAGGAATTAAGTATTATGAGACAGGGTTTCTTGACTATTTGAGATTATTATAACGAAGTGAATAAGAAACTGACCTTATTAATAAATAAAACAATAATGACTCACGGTTCAAATTCTTCTTTGAAAAATGAAATTGAACAATAAAAATCGTCAATATGCTCTCAGGGTTTTTATTACTGGATTAAATCCGCCATTGGCAAATATTCTATTTTCAATATCAACGTCTGATTTACCTAATGCCTTAGCCAAGGCTCAGGAACTAGAGGCTAATCATGTTAGAGCTAATTTTGCAGTTCAATTTAACAGAAATCAATTCAATAGCCAAAATCCAAGAAAAAACCAGAATGTTTTACGATTTCCTCCCAGAAATGACAATAACAATTTTCAGTACCAAAATAATCGACACATACGTCAGGCAAAGCCTGAACCGATGGAAATTGGCAGTTCAGCAAATCTTGCTATCAACACAAATAAAATTCCTCAAAATGGACAAACTCAAAATTACACTCGAGGACCACAATTCGGTCAATGGCAACAACACACATACGTCAGGCAAAGCCTGAACCGATGGAAATTGACAGTTCAGCAAATCTTGCTATCAACACACATAAAATTCCTCAAAATGGACAAACTCAAAATTACACTCGAGGACCACAATTCGGTCAATGGCAACAACGACCACAAAACTCCAATCAATTAAATCATTTCTTAAAAAGACAACAACCAAGTGGACAGTTTAGTTCTCAACCAAATAATAAGGCACAAAGATAAAAATTTGGTAGACAGAATTTGGTTCGTATTAAATTTATTTGTGTCGAATTTCATCGCTACACTCGTATTTTTAAACCATTAATGAGCGTTGCAGTCGTTTTTTGAAGGGGACCTTATATGGGGGGTAGGGTCAATCATAAAATTTTTTAGATAGATTTTGACTCGTATGAAACTTACTTATGTCGAATTTCATCTATATACTAGTATTTTTAAGCCAAGTAATGAGCGTTAAAGTCATGTTCTGAAGGGGACCTTATATGGGGGTAGAGTCAATTATGGACCGATCCTCATAAAATTTTGCATAGTGATTTTGGATCATAAGAAACTTACTTATGTCGAATTTCATCGCTGTATTCGTATTTTTAAACAAGTTATGGCTGTTAAAGCTGCTTTTCGAGGGGCCACTTGTATGGGGCTATCCGAAAACGTGGACCGATATTGCCCATTTTCAATACCAAACAAACCTTACCTATAAGAAATATTTATGTGAAATTTCAACCCTCTAGCTCTTTCCATTCGGACTTTATCGTGCTTTCACACAGACAGACAGACGGACGGACAGACATGGCTAGATCGTCTTAGAATTTAATGAGGACCCAGAATATATATACTTTTGTGGGTCTATCGATGTGTTACAAACGGAATGACAAAATCAATACACCCCCCCATCTTTTTTGATGGTGGGTATAAAAAGAGAATTAAAATTATAAATGGATTTACAATTATTGACCATTTCTACACTGAAAATAAATTTCGTAACTACTTTTTTCGTAATATATACGAAAATTTCGTGTATAATACGAAATATTGTTTAATCAACCCCCTTTTCTAATTTTGCGAAAGTACGAAAACCTGTCGTAATATCTAAGAAACTTTGTTAATATTAAGAAACTTTGTTTTCTTTTACAAAAATAATTTCGTTAAGGCATGTAATATTTAACGAAAGTAACAAATTTTTTTCGTAACAAGATTATTTAGTAATACACACACAGAAAAAATTAATTTTAAAAAATTTTCAATTAAACGATTAATTGAAAGTTTTAAAAGGGTTCAATTCTTTTTGTATTTGAATCAACAATAACAAAATATAAAAAAATAAAAATTTTTATACGAAATCAATTATAAGTAGTAATTGAATATACAATTTTTGTTATAGGTTAAACTTCAATAAATAAAATAATTTAAAAACGAAGTTTTGGTAATTGAAATCGTTTTTCAGTTTTTTTTTTCATTTAACAAAAAAATTATTTTGTCAAGATTTTTTTGTTATTTTCGTAATTTTAAGGGAGTTAAATTAAACGTAAATTTTAATTTACAGGAAATTAGCTGCCTAATTTCGTTTTTTTTTAATTCGCAATATTTTTCTAAATTTACAATAATTATTTTAAAAGAACTAAAATATTTATGTCTTTAAAAAAATCGTAAAATTAACAAATTTTTTTTCTAAAATTATATAAAATTATTTAGCATTTTACTAAAATATTTCGTACAATTGCGAAACCACGAAGCATTTCGTGCAATGTAGAACATTTTTCGTGTATATTAGGCATGGATTATTTTCAGTGTACGATGCAAGACTTTTTGGCATAAGGGAGAGATTCTATGAAATTCCCAACTTAGAATCTGATTTGTTAATAGGATATAATTTTTTTAAAAAGGCAAATATTAAACTTGATTTTGAAAATGGTACGATTACTTGTGGCAATAAACTGATACATTTTTAAATTTCAAAAAACCTACGTCAATATCTAGTAGAACTATTAATGATAATAATCATAGAAGGGAAATTGAGGAAAATATTATAAATAGAATTACCGACTCAGGAAATAATCTTGAGGACAAACTTTTTGTAGATGATACTCTCAACCATGAGAAAAATACAATTGATAGTTTAGAAAATGAAATTCGTAAGGTAATAGATAATTTGCATTCAAAAATTAATACAATTTTACCATTTAGAACGGATATAAAAGCTGAGATACGCACAATTGCTGAAACTCCTATATGGAGTAAGCAATATCCCTATCAGTGAATTCATTCGTAAATAAAGAAATACAAAAACTATTAAATGACGGAATTATACGTCCCATTAAAAGCCCTTACAACTCCCCAATATGGGTAGTGTCAAAAAAGGGAATTAATGAAGATGGGACAAATAAAATGCGAATGGTAATCGATTATAAAAAATTAAATGAAAACACTATATCATATAAATATCCGATACCGGATTGTAACGTTATACTTTCAAATTTAGGAAAAGCAAAATACTTTTCCACCATTGATCTCGAATCCGGCTTCCATCAAATTTTAATGAAACCGGAAGATATTGAGAAAACTGCATTTTCCATAAATAATGGAAATATGAATTTATTAGACTACCTTTCGGATTAAAAAATGCACCAAGCTTTTTCCAAAGCGCCATGGATAACATTTTAAGAGACTATATAGGGAAATTTTGCCATTTCTATATAGATGATATAATAGTTTACTCTGAAAATTTAGAAGAACATAAAAAACATTAAATGTGGTAGTCCAAAGACTTAGGGATTCTAATATGAAACTCTCCTTGGAGAAATCGAATTTTTTTAAGAAAGAAGTTAGAGTTTTGGGTTATATTGTTGCCCATGGAATAATTAAAACTGATCCAGGAAAATAGAGACTATAGTAAACTACCCTGAACCTAAAACTCTTAGACAATTGAGAGGATTTCTTGGTATAACTTTAGAGGGCAAAAACCGCTTTCAATAGATTAAAAATTGTTAACTAACCAAATTTGTTAACTAACCTGACTTTAATAAAAAATTTACTCTGACAACTGACGCGTCTAACGCAGCAGTTGGAGCTGTCTTAACCCAAGAGGGTAAACCTATAATTTTTATCTCAAAAACACTGACTTCTACTGAGCAAAATTACGCTACAAATGAAAAAGAATTATTCGTTATAGTTTGGTCGTTAAAGACCTTGAGAAATTATTTGTATGGTGTTGCAGATTTGGAAATACATACTGACCAACAAGACATTTGCAATATCTTCTAAGAATCCAAATGCAAAACTTAAGTGGTGGATGTCTTTTATAGAAGAGTATTCCCCGAAATTTGTTTATAAGCCGGGTGCGACAAATGTTGTAGCAGACTCACTTTCCAGACAGGTTTTGAATAATATTTCTGACGACGAGTCTTTACATAGTACACAACATTCTGCCGAAAGTAGTGGAGAACTCACTATTAAGGAAACTTCCAAACCACTTAATGAATTTAAACAACAAACTCTTTTAAGCAGGGCCAATTTCACAAATTATGAATCACTTACTCAATTTAATAGAACTAGACACATTATAGAATTTGATACAAGGGAAAATCTCAAGAACAAATTGAAAGAAATTTTACGACCAAATTTAGTGACAGCGATACATTGTTGTCCTGAAGATCTATATGAGTTTAAGGAAACAATAAAAGGAATATTTACCAACAAGTTTGTTTTTACAAGAATCTTTGCAATTGATATTATTAATATTGATGACCAAAAAGCCATTATTAAGGAAACTCACACTAGGGCACATAGGAGTACTAAGGAAAATCATAAACAAGTTTATAAACAATATTATTGGGCCAGGATGATTGATCATTTTAAGGAATTTATTAGGCATTGTGATATTTGCAATAAAGCGAAATATGATAGGAAGCCAACAAAGATTTCAATTGGAGAGGCTCCAATTCCTAGCAAGGAGGGAGAGTTCCTTCACATTGACATTTTTTATGCTCAAAATTTTAAATTCCTTGACGCTTATTCAAAATTTCGCGTAATAAAGCAAATAGAAGACAAAACAAATTTAGGCGAAAAAATATTGGACATATTGCAGACCTTTCCCGCAGCAAAGAAAATAACGTTAGACAACGAACCAGGCTTTAAGACACCTACATTTCAATCCTTAATGCAAAGATTAAGAATTCAAATATTTTGCTGATCCCAGGCATAGTACTACTAACGGTCAAGTAGAAAGAGCACACTCAACCCTGATCGAAATAGCAAGATGTTTAAAAGAAGAATATCATCTATTAGACACTGTTGAGATCTTTCATAGAGCAGCTCAACAGTATAATCTCACCATACATTCTGTTACAAATGAGAAACCATTTGAAGTGTTTCACAATAGAATTAATCACGAAAATAACCCTACTCAGATCAGAACATTTGAAGAAAATGATGAAATTTGTGAAAAATTAATAGGACAAAGGGATCAATTACTTCCACTTTACAAGAAACAGAAAATAAAGGAAGATTTAGGAAATAAGGTTAAAGTTTATAGTAGAAATATGTAGAATTTTTCATAAGGAAAATATAAAAAAATTAATTTTATCTTACAGAAAATGTTAAAATTGCTTATTTTACTGGCCACACTCACAAACTGGAGACCTGAGGTCTAAATACTAGACTATTCAAATTCTCAATTAATTTCAATACACACTGGACTAACAAGATTGCAAGACGGAAATTTTAAATTAATACAATCCATAGATTTGGACAAATATGAACAAGTAATTACGAATTTAAAAGAGGAAATTCGAAGGAAAATACCTTCAAGCAACTCCATACTTCCAACAATCGACCATGAGATTGAACAGACTCGACTGCAACTAACCAATATGAGACCAAGACAGAAACGTTCACTAGACATTTTAGGGACAGCTTGGAAATGGTTGGCAGGAACACCGGACCATGACGATCATAAAATAGTACTTGACA
>NW_023997115.1:7500-26670 GCF_015586225.1 Lucilia sericata | reverse complement strand
TCGACAGTCATTATATATACATTTTTAGAACATAGTCCCCCAGAAATGAATGTTTGTATTTTTATGCTCTTGTTGGCAAATTCGTCTATGATCGTGTTGTGTACATGTAAATAGCCGAAAATCTTCGTATTCTGAAAAATTATGATTTTTCGACTAAATTCGATTTATTCTGTGCCTGTGCTCTGTAGTTTTCGAGTCGAGAAAAAACATTGAAAGAGTCTCTCCCTTGTTAGTTCTATGATTCAGATAATTTTTAAATTGAACCAAAACATATTTGAATTACGTGTGTTCACCCGATGTTTTTGTCGATTCGAAAGTTACAGAACACAGGCACTGACTAACAGTAAATTTTATTTTAAAATACATTTTTGTTAAAAATTCATGAATCTACTAGTTATTTTTTTCAAAAAACTTTAGTTATCGGTTACTTACATAGTTGCATTTTTCGTACCCTATACCTACACAGGGTTGTATGTTAAGTTCGAAAATAATCGACTGTTATTCGAAAAATGTTTTTTCGACATTGCTAAGTTGGCTGCACTTTTCCTTTTTGATTCGTTGTTGGGAAGAAAAGGTTTGTAAAAAATTTCTGCTGGTGATTTTTTTAAAAATATGTAAAAATTAAAAAAGTTTTGGTTGAAATTTCAATGAAATTAAATGAAAGAAGTGCCTACTAATAAACTAAGCATAAAACATAATGGATTTTAGTAAAGAAAAATGAAAATTTGTGTTAAAATTTCATGAGACAACCACGTGGTGTTTGAACGAAAATTATTTTTGTTTTTTTTGTGGTTATATGGAGAATAAACGTAAATGTGTTCCTATTAAGTGAATTTGTATTGTAACGTTATTAATCAGTGCGTATTTTTGTTTATAACTATTGCAGACTAAACAACAAAATGGGTAAGGGAAATAATATGATTCCAAATGCTCACTTCCACAAGTGGTGGCAACGTCATGTTAAGACCTGGTTCAACCAACCCGCCCGCAAGATCCGCAGGCGCAATAACCGCATTAAGAAAGCCAAGGAAGTCTTCCCCCGTCCCGCTGCTGGTCCCCTCCGTCCCGTAGTCAGATGCCCCACCATCCGTTATCACACCAAGTTGCGTGCTGGTCGCGGTTTCACTTTGGAAGAATTGAAGGTAGGTGTCTAAATATTGACACACTTTTCCCCCCAACCAGCAAGATGTAAACATTAAATATTTTTGTTTGTCTCTTTAGGGTGCCGGTCTTACTGCTGGTTTTGCCAAAACTGTTGGCATCGCTGTTGATCGCAGACGCAAGAACAAATCCATCGAATCCCGTCAACGCAACATCCAACGCTTGAAGGAATACAAGAGCAAATTGATTCTCTTCCCCATCAACGAGAAGAAGATCCGCAAGGGTGAATCTTCTCTTGAAGAATGCAAGTTGGCTACCCAACTTAAGGGCAAGGTTATGCCTATTAAGAAGGAAGAACCCACCATTGAATTCCGTGAAGTTACCAAGGACGAGAAGAAATTCAAGGCTTTCGCTACTTTGCGCAAGGTATGGATGGCCCTGCTTTTTTTTTAACATATTACTATTTTTCTTTAAACTAAATGTTGGGACAATTTCATTAATTTTTGTTTACTTTTTTCTATTTTAGGCTCGTTCTGATGCTCGTCTTGTTGGCATCCGTGCCAAGCAAGCCCGTGAAAACGCTGAAAATGAAGAAAATGCCAAGAAGAAGTAAATTAGTAATGGTGTTTAATAAAACTATAGTTTTATAATAAAAAAATAGTATATGTGTAAATTTTTTTACATTTAAATTGTGTGTTGTTTTTGTAAATATAGAAAGATTTTGACCACCATGTCTAATGATGTTATAAGAAGGTATTAGGGTTAAATAAGACAGTTTCTGGCATGTAATAGAAAAAATTTCGGTATTTTCATAAGCGTACACAAGATTCTAATTGGATTTGGTTATAATCGAGATATTTCTATGCTGTATGTTTACCGTGATATAGATCATGTAAATATTTTGTTGATAAAACGATTATCAAGGGGCTATATTCAAAATTACTTCCGGTTCTAAAGTGAAATTGAGAATTGTTTATAATTGTAACTACCACCGTTAAAGAAGATAATTTTATGCAGAATTTTGGATATTTTTCGATTTTTTATTTAAATTTTTTGTAAAAATTAATCACTTAAAAATTTTCTTCGATGTTTTACGTATTCCTTTTTTAAATTGCCTTTGGTGCATCAGTTAATTTAACATAATATAAGTACCATTGGTTAGTGCTGTGTGAGTTAAGAATTAATTGTTACTGGAGATTTCTGACTGGTCGTCGAAAATTCGAATATCGAAGCAAATGTCTGCTAAAGCAGGCAATGGGAGAGATGATGTTCTACGGATTCTTCGTCGTCCTGGCACCTGCAGAAGTCGTAGGGTAGGCCAAGTTTTCTTACATGGTTCCCAAATAAACAGTGTCCTGCGATGACAGCAGCTAGATTGCTGAGATTAAGACGACAAAATTGAAGGAGATATGGCGTGCATTTACTATCTAAATTTGGTCATATCATTCTGGCAATAGTGCAAGTTGGCTCGTTGTGCCATATTGTCTTCATAAATTTTTTTTATCCAGTTGTTGTTTGCATGTTTTTAACGGAATGTTACAAAAGATATCTATGTTCCTAACGGACATTGAGGCGTCTATTTGCGCTAATTCATCAGCCACACAGTTACCAATCAAATTACCGTACGTACCCATTTGATCACGTCTATTGAATGTCTCGCTATTCTATTTAAGGAAGCCCAGTATTCCTGGACTAGCATGGATGTAATTTATACACCAATCAGAGATTTGATAGCAGTTTGGCCATCGGTATAATTTGCTCTTATTATGGCTGATATTTTAGCCTGCATAGGACTACATTCATTCTGTATTCTAAAACTTATCCTGATCCCAAATTCAAGGATGAAAATGCCGTTTCCCACTCTTTCCCCTTTTTTTGGAAAAGGTCAGTGTAAACAGAAAGAGTTCTCCGGGAGTAGTATTCCTTCGCTGCACAGTTTTCGAAGGTTGTATAACCGAAATTTCTGTGGAGTGCAGTAGTCAATATCTTCTCTGTAATACTTGCGTGGCTGTATGGACGTACATATATCAAAAGGACTGTATATATTGTTAAACAAAAATGACTAAATGTAGGTATGGTAGGAATAAATTGTTAGATAGTATTTACCGACAAAAACGCAAAACAAATAAAAAAGTAAGAAACATTTTAAACAAATTTCTGTACATAATTATTATGTATGTATTTTCGTTTAATTTATTTAATAATAAGACGGAATTTATAAGTAAGAAGCATAAAGTATTGATATTTTTGGCACAAATTCTTAAAAGTTTTTCTCATATTATTTTTTTGGAAAGAAAAAATTATACATAAATTCGTTTATGTTACAATTAAAAAACTAATTGCATATAATATCGATTGATTTATTGGCGTTAGCAGGATTTTGTTGCGTATAAATACTACCCTTGGCCAAACTTGATTGAGGTCCTTTACATAAATCTGCATTATGACCATAGGCTTTATAAGCACGTTCCGTGCGCATGGTAGAATCGGCGCCATTGGCAAGATTTCTTTGACCTTGACAAAAGTCAGGATTTGCACCATTCCAGGTGACATAATCGGCTCTGAAAAAGAATTATAAACAAACCAATATTATATTGTTCATCAAATATAAATTTATATGCAATACACTTACAACAATAAACCTTCATTTGCTCCTTTTGCTAAACTGGCATTGGGACCATTTGTCTGTATACGACCCATTAAAGATTTGAAATCCTTACATAGTTTGTCTGTGGCGGCATCTGTTTGATCTCGATGTGAGTGCCTGTGTTTGGTGATTTTTTAGTTTAAAAGGCATATTTAGTAGAATTAGTTCATAGAAATATTTTTATACATTTTATACATAATTTACTGTATAATTTTATTTTGTAAATGTCGTTCGTATACAAATCGTAACATTTTACATCAATTAACTAAAAGTTATTCCCCTTTCGTAGTAATTTCTTATGATACTCTCGCTTACCAACATGTACCCACTGTGACCTCATTTACCACGAGATATTTTAATAAATGTTAACGATTTTCAGAGGAGGTTTTCGATTTTTTAGAATTGGAGGTTTTGCTGAAAGCTCCATATGTAATGTGGAAAACAATTTTTTATTTTTGAACAGAAATTTACTGTTATCATCAGCCTCTTCCCATTTTTAATAAGAAGAAGGGCAATATTGTTGATTACAAAGTAGTCGTCAATCTATCTATCTATCTATCTATCTATCTATCTATCTATCTATCTATCTATCTATCTATCTATCTATCTATCTATCTATCTATCTATCTATCTATCTATCTATCTATCTATCTATCTATCTATCTATCTATCTATCTATCTATCTATCTAATCTATCTATCTATCTCTATCTCTATCTATCTATCTATCTATCTATCTATCTATCTATCTATCTATCTATCTATCTATCTATCTATCTATCTATCGAGCGAGTCGAGCGAGCGAGCGAGCGAGCGAGCGAGCGAGATAGCGAGCGAGCGAGCGAGCGAAGCGAGCGAGCGAGCGAGCGAGCGAGCGAGCGAGCGGAGCGAGCGAGCGAGCGAGCGCAGCGAGCGTAGCGAGCGAGCGAGCTAGCAGCTAGGAGCGAGCGAGCGAGCCGAGCTAGCGAGCGAGCTGAGCGAGCGAGCGAGCGAGCGAGCGAGCGAGCGATCGAGGCGAGCGAGCAGGAGCGAGCGAGCTAGCTACGTAGCGGCGAGCGAGCGAGCGAGCGAGCGAGGTCGAGGAGCGAGCCTAGCGAGTCGAAGCGAGCGAGGCGAGCGAGGAGCGGAATCTAGCTAGCGAGCGAGCGAGCGATTCGAGCTATCTATCGTATCTAGCGATCTAATCTATCTATCCTGATCTATCTATCTATCGATGCTATCTATCTATCTAGCAGCTTCTATTACTATCTATCTATCTATCTATTCTATCAGCTATCTATCTAGTCTATCTATCTATCTATCTATCTATCTATCTATCTATTACTAAACATCTCATTATTACATTCAAAGAGGAGGAGCACAGTCTTTCAAACGTTGTCTTATCCGTTAAATATGATCAATGTAATAAAAAATCTCAAAGATCATATTTTTAAAATTTGGTTTTGCAAATAGTCTGACTTAACTAAATTTAATATTGGATCCAATGATTACGATATGTATACGACATAATTATAAAATATTACGATCCATATATATTATTTAAAATGATCTAATGAGTCAATGAAGTGAAAAAAGCATGCAAATATGTTGATATTTATAAATCATAAAATATACGAAAAAATACAATATTAAGTTTAAGATTTTTAATGATATACATATAATATTAACTATTTTTTAACTGTGAACTTTTAATATAACTTTTAAAATATGTAATTAAATTAAGTTAAATTTTTTCTACTATATATTCCTGATTAGTATAATTTTGTAAACTCTTAGGGCAACTATAAATCTTTTATAATAAAAATATATATAATTTTCTATATATTTATTATAATTTAAATGGCTACTAATGTGTATATAAACTTTTAAACCTGATATTTTAATAAATTTACAATAAACCGATTAAAAATTTTAAACTTAGGACCTTAATATTTTAAATTTTAAAAACTTCTACGTTTTATAAAGATATAATTTTAAAATTTAAAAAATAAGGTGCATTTAAAATACATTTAATAAAATACATACATTTAAAACAAAAAAATTTAAATAAAAGTTACTGAAAGAAATTCAAATGTCATACTTTAACGTATCGGATTTATCTCGAGAATGTAGGGATAATTTATCCCAAAGTATAGCTGTTACTGGATAAGTTCCACGTATAAAATCATTAGCGCTTATTTTATTATTTGTACGATAACGATCTAAAATACTTTTTGTGGACATGGTAACCGATGAGAGTTTCAAAGTTGAGCTTACAGATGGTATTATGTATTCGTTATCGTTAATATTATCAATATTCGTTGTATCCGTTTTATCGTCTTTAAGTGCCGGGTTTACGTTGATTACAATTTCTTTGCGTAAATTGGCTTCGCTTGATTTTAAGATTGAGGTTAAGGGTTTGCTATTTTTGTTTTGTTAATAACATTTTTATTGTAAAAATAAAGCAATACGAGTATAATGAATTAAAGGTTAAAGCAAAATAAATAAGTTTTCCAAAAATAAACAAAAATGGAAAGCTTTATGGAAAAATGTTATGTATGATGATCAGTTACATATATAGTTAGCTATAAGTGTAATTTTTGTTAATAATTATCACATCTTACCTACTAACACGACCCGATATATTGCCTAAGCCGTCAAGTTCCTCTTGTTTATATTCCAAAGTTGTTGTGTGTGCTAGCTTTGGGGTCTTTTGGAGTTTTTGCTGTTCTTCCTCCTCCTTAACTATTTGTAATATTTGCATAGCCCGATCTTCAGCATAGTTAACCGATTCCAAAGCCATTACCAATATATGATCAACTATTTGTGGATATTTTTCCTTAAGATGAAGTTTGACTGTAAATTTATTAAACAAATTTTAACTATTTTTAAAAATTTATTATTAAATTTTTACTTACTGGCCTCTTTTTCTTCCTCAGTATACTCTTTCGGACGTAATGGTATAATTTTAATTTCATCTTCAATTGTTGGTTTAACACCACCGTTCATTTCATTATGTGGTCGATTGGTAAGTTTTGGTGGAGGAGCAAAATCTTTTTTTATATAACCTAATGAAATCAATTTTTCCGAAGCCTTTTGTACATTATTATCGGCATTTGCTAAAACATCCAGTAATAAAGTTTCATCGGCTTTGGGGAATATAGTTTTCATATATCTGAAGAAAAATTAGAGATCTCTGATTAGAAATATTTCATATAATTAGTGTAGAAACAAAATAACGACGACTTGTAAATTCTTTTTGGTCAAAACGGAGTCTCTTTGATTCTACTTGACAGTTCGCGTGTAGTGAACTACCACGTAAACCAAATTCTTTTTAGGGAATTTACTGATGAGACAATTCATTATATTGCATAAATTATCGGGCCATATTCGACTCTAGTTGCCTTATAAGGTCACCTTCAGAAGATGACATATCAGTCAGGCAACTTTTAACAAAATAGTACTTTTTAGACATTAAAGTACTAAACTAATTTTTCGCTAGACTATAGACTAACTAAATACTAGACTATAGACTAGATTATAGACTATAGACTAGACTATAGACTAGACTATAGATTAGACTATAGACTAGACTATAGACTAGACTATAGATTAGACTATAGACTTGACTATAGACTAGACTATAGATTAGACTATAGATTCGACTATAGACTTGACTATAGACTAGACTATTGACTAGACTATAGACTAGACAATAGACTAGACTTTAGACTATACTATAGACTAGACTATAGACTAGACTATAGACTAGACTATAGACTAGACTATAGACTAGACTATAGACTAGACTATAGACTAGACTATAGACTAGACTATAGACTAGACTATAGACTAGACTATAGACTAGACTATAGACTAGACTATAGACTAGACTATAGACTAGACTATAGACTAGACTATAGACTGGACTATAGACTAGACTATAGACTAGACTATAGACTAGACTATAGACTAGACTATAGACTATAGACTAGACTATAGACTAGACTATAGACTAGCCAATAGACTAACCTATAGACTAGACTATAGACTAGACTATAGACTAGACTATAGACTAGACTATAGACTAGACTATAGACTAGACTATAGACTAGACTATAGACTAGACTATAGACTAGACTATAGACTAGACTATAGACTAGACTATAGACTAGACTATAGACAAGATTATAGACTAGACTATAGACTAGACTATAGACTAGACTATAGACTAGACTATAGACTAGACTATAGACTAGACTATAGACTAGACTATAGACTAGACTATAGACTAGACTATAGACTAGACTATAGACTAGACTATAGACTAGACTATAGACTAGACTATAGACTAGACTAGACTATAGACTAGACTATAGACTAGGACTATAGACTAGACTATAGACTAGACTATAGACTAGACTATAGACTAGACTATAGACTAGACTATAGACTAGACTATAGACTAGACTATAGACTAGACTATAGACTAGACTATAGACTAGACTATAGACTAGACTATAGACTAGACTATAGACTAGACTATAGACTAGACTATAGACTAGACTATAGACTAGACTATAGACTAGACTATAGACTAGACTATAGACTAGACTATAGACTAGACTATAGACTAGACTATAGACTAGACTATAGACTAGACTATAGAACTAGACTATAGACTAGACTATAGACTAGACTATAGACTAGACTATAGACTAGACTATAGACTAGACTATAGACTAGACTATAGACTAGACTATAGACTAGACTATAGACTAGACTATAGACTAGACTATAGACTAGACTATAGACTAGACTATAGACTAGACTATAGACTAGACTATAGACTAGACTATAGACTAGACTATAGACTAGACTATATAGACTAGACTATAGACTAGACTATAGACTAGGACTATAGACTAGACTATCGACTAGACTATAGGACTAGAATATAGACTTAGACTATAGACTAGACTATAGACTAGACTATAGACTAGACTATAGACTAGACTATAGGACTAGACTATAGACTAGCTAAGACTAGACTATAGACTAGACTATAGACTAGACTATAGACTAGACTATAGAACTAGACTATAGACTAGACTATAGACTAGACTATAGACTAGACTATAGACTAGACTATAGACTAGACTATAGACTAGACTTAGACTAGCTATGACTAGGACTATAGACTAGACTATAGACTAGACTATAGATCGACTATAGACTAGACTATAGACTAGACTCATAGACTTAGACTATAGACTAGACTATAGACTAGACTATAGACTAGACTATAGACTAGACTATAGACTAGACTATAGACTAGACTATAGACTAGACTATAGACTAGACTATAGACTAGACTATAGACTAGACTATAGACTAGACTATAGACTAGACTATAGACTAGACTATAGACTAGATAGACTAGACTATAGACTAGACTATAGACTAGACTATAGACTAGACTATAGACTAGACTATAGACTAGACTATAGACTAGACTATAGACTAGACTATAGACTAGACTATAGACTAGACTATAGACTAGACTATAGACTAGACTATAGACTAGACTATAGACTAGACTATAGACTAGACTATAGACTAGACTATAGACTAGACTATAGACTAGACTATAGACTAGACTATAGACTAGACTATAGACTAGACTATAGACTAGACTATAGACTAGACTATAGACTAGACTATAGACTAGACTATAGACTAGACTATAGACTAGACTATAGACTAGACTATAGACTAGACTATAGACTAGACTATAGACTAGACTATAGACTAGATTATAGACTAGACTATAGACTAGACTATAGACTAGACTATAGACTAGACTATAGACTAGACTATAGACTAGACTATAGACTAGACTATAGACTAGACTATAGACTAGACTATAGAGTAGATTATAAACTAGACTATATACTAGACTATAGACCAGATTATAGACTAGACTATAGAATAGAATACAGACTGGTTTATTGATTGCTATGTGGATGAAAGGCTTATAAGTTAAAAAAAGTATCGGAAATGTCGTGGGGTACTATTGCGGAATTTTTCGATATCAAAAAGTACTGAAAAAAATATCAAAGTACTGAATTTTATACGTCTGGTTTCGGAATATTTAATCCTCATAAGTTTTTACCTCTGGTGTAATATTAGTACAGTGCTTGGAGTATTGGAGCAACGATTTTCAAATATTTTGATTCAAAACTTTTTAACCGTTCATTGCTGCATATATTCTTTTAAAACTTTTTAACGGTTTCAGCTATTTTTATTCAATAATTTTTAACGTTTTCGTAGACTAAATTTATAAGTCCCTTCATTTAGGGCATATTTAGTTTAGAAAGCGGATAGGCGATCTATTCTAAGGTTTTTACCAATTTTGCTTTATTCAATATTTAAAAGATATAAACTCTGATGTAGAATTAATTAAACTGTTTGTTTCAATATATTTCGAATTCAGATCAGATCTCAGTTGTTAAAGTCGTTGTCGTCTTGTTTCTACACTTAAGATATATAAAAATCAGTTGGATTATAAATTTGGCGTTATAATAAAAAATAATGTTAAAACTTATAAATAAATATAAAATCAACTAAATACACAGGCCAACAAAGTTTTCAACCCAGAAAGAAAAAGTATACTTTTCTTAAAGATTGAACAGTGTTGAATCCGAATCTGGCTAAACCTTTATTTTATATAAACAGATTAGACTCTCAGATGATTTGACAGATTTTATAAACAAAGGTTATAACGCTGTTATAACGTCTCAAATAAGTCCAAAAAAGGTCAATATAGCTAAATCCTTTAGAGAAGTATACTCTCCGGGTTTCCACATGTTTCAAATTCTGTTGTCCTGTGATATTATATAGGCGAACGCAGGAGAATAATCAAAACTGAAATAAATCTTAAAACACTTCGAAAGTCAAACCTCAATTTCATTTTTGGCGACGAATGCGGTTTCGGTGAGCAACGCATTTGATCACCAAAACGTGGTGACGCCTGATATGGTGGCACAGCCATATGGCCCATAATACCGTGGCCACCACTATTTATACTAATGACACTACCAAGACGACCTGGTGGTACTGGACTGGCCGTGCGCGAATAGCACGTGTAATCAAGGCCACGTAAATGTGAGCCAGTATCAAAACGTCGAGCTGGTGGTGTCATATGAATGGCCGAGTTGCTGTGGAATAAATGACGTTGTGCTGGTGGTGTAACGTATGGTCCTGGCATAGTGACTGGATGTTTTTCTACTTGTAAAGCACTGATAACAACAGCTTCGCGATTATAATATCTAAGGCAGTGGGGTTAATTACAAGTTTATCCAAAAAAATTACAAGAGTGGAGGCATAAAGAAAGCAGCGTGAAAATTAAAGTTATTATTTGGAGTTAGTAATTTTAAAGTTGGGTGTTTAGATTAGTTTTAAGGCTATTTAATTTAATCAGAAATTTATCACAAAATTTAACTTACTTTTTCAGAAGTAATCGTATATGATTTTCACTAGCTGTTGGAAACATATTTTGTATTTTATGAACCACCGCATCGGTATCAATTTGATTTGTAAAAGATGTTTCCTGTATGGTAGAACGTCTCGACATATTGACTGTACGAGGAGCTTGAGCAAATTGGGTTTTGGGAGCGGGTATTGGAGACATATCCTGGCAAAAATAATTTTTTAATAACAAAATTTGAATCAAAATAAATGATCTCTTAAAACTTACATTGATCAATTGTGTTCTGGAAGATGTCAACAGTGGACTGGTAGACATATGATGAAGACTAGAATTTGGTGTTTGGAAGGCTCGCATTGCAGGCATATTATTAGTTGGATAGACATGATATGGCGAACCGCCTGGTCCATGGAAAGACTGCAATTGAAAAATTAGAATAAAAATGTTAACAATATATTGGTTACTTTGTAATAGGGTTAAAAACTACTTACATGCATGGCTATAGATTCATTGGAGCACCGTTCATTTTGTAAAGGGCGATAACGTGTGGAACGTGGATCTTCAAGTTGCATCGCTTTGGTTATGTAGTTTATGTAGTAACTGAAAGCAGATATAGAAATAATTATAAAAGCTTTTTACAAATTTGTAAAGTTCTAAAGGAGATTTATAATTTAAATCTCGAAACGATATTTTTAGAGTTATGTCAGTTTTATGGCAAATTAGCGATATCCATATTTACACAGTAATAATGAGATAATTTCTTACAGACTACTTAGCCGAGCTGATTGAATGCAGCCTTAAGTTACTAAATATGGACTTGACTAAAGAATATGACGACTAAATGCGAGATAACTCTGCAAGACCCCTTATCAACTACGCAGCATGACAATAAATTTCCAGGAAGATCTGCGAAATCGTCATCTCAGCAGCTACTTGCTATATTCCTGCCATGCTCTCAGGCTTTTAGATGAGCGAGATAACATCCAAATTACCAATTCTGGCGATCCAATAGTTGCCAATATCTATAAAAATGTCACAAGGACTCCCTTCTCCTAAAACCTTGTCCGGAAAATGCAGAGCACATTTTTGGAAACAGCAGTATATACCATACAATCCACCGCCACTTAGATCTTACAAACAGTAGAGACCTTGAAAAGGCTCCTTGCCTTGCGTCTGTTTCCCATATTAGGCGGCTGGTGGGCTGCGTCTGTTTCCCCAGTAGGGACCGCAGTTTAACCTCACCTAGCAGTAGGTTGAAAATGCAACCCGTCCACAAGGACAAAATGGAAAGAAAGAAAGAAGCATGCCCCACATACCCGGTCAGGGACTTCATAATTCCCGGGAATCCTACTCCCACGGCGTCGGTAATGGGCCGTGAAGAGTCGAATGCGACTGTTACTAGGGCTAGTCAGGCGGCAACACCGGGCCAGAAAAGTCTGCGAGCTACCGGCATAGCAGGAAGTCAGTCTGACACACCCGGGAAGTCAGTCTGGCACCCCAGAAATAAAAATCTGTTAGTAGTTATTCCCAAGTGGCGAGGCACCAATGGATTTCTTTGCAGGCACCTCTAAAGCTGCTTCAGTCCAAACCGTAAAAGTGGTTGAACACCCTTCTTCGGGTCCTGTTGGAAAGTGTTCAGCTAATTCATCTCTTCCTTCAGGTTCGCAAGTGCCCTCTATACAATTCAGTGATGAATGTCTATACATGCAAGAAGGCAGTTGGTACAACCTGCAAGAAGGCAGTTGGTACAACGTGAGGAATAAACCCGAAAGGTATTAACTGGATTTTCAAGGCAGTAGTCAAACCCATATTGTTTTATGGAGTTATAGTATGGTGGCAAGCGGTGGAGCATACTTCTCACTTATTATAGGAGCAATGAAGGCAACGCCAACCAAAGCACTGCTAACCATGTTAAACTGGTTACCAGCTGACTTAATGGCTGTCCAACTTGCCATCAACTCTGCGATCAGACAAAATGCCTGTTGATCGTGGTCTGGTCACAGAAATTACGGGCACTCTAGAATTTTAAAACACTTCGAATCACTGCATTTAAATGTTGACTATTGCCTTACGAAGCCTAACATCGATAATCTCTTTCGCACCAGGATTCCACATAGGAATTCCGAATTAGAAACACAACCACCCCCAGGTGCAACGAGAGTTTATACTGATGGCTCCAAGAAGTGGTTTCTTTATTGAAGGATTTGGTATTAAATCATCCTTCAGACTGCCTTACTACGGTAGTGTTCTTCAGGCAGAAATATCTGCTATCAAACGTGCAGCGAATTGGCTAAGGTACTATCACATATCGGGGGATATATGTATGTATACATATATACTGACAACAAAGCTGCTATCAAAAATCTAACGGGTGTCTTCACGACATCTAGGTTAATCAAAGAATGCCGAGTATCACTCTACGAGATACCGAAACATTCTAGGATAACACTAATATGGGTCCCTGGTCACGATAAATTTCAGGGTAACTGTATAGCTAATGAATTAGCCATAACTGGCACAATGCCTTTACTGGAATCTCTTTTACGAACTGTAAGAAACTTGTTCTTAATAAACTGTATAGGAAAGCCAAAATCAGGTGGTTCAGTTCTGAAAGCAGAGAGTGACATCTGAACACACTCCTGCTACCACTAGGGTAACACAACGGGACCAACTTAAATGGACCCAAGTGAGCTGCTTTTGTAGCAGCTGCCTTCGATACCTAACCTATAATTGGACACGACCGATTATATGATATCTTACATTGGTTGGTCAAATTATTCCCGATATTATCCAGTTTTATTGTCGAGTTTATATTTTAAATTTGGACCTCAAGGAAATGATGTTATATCTTTATTAATCAAACGGAACACAAACAAAGATTTAAGATCGTTTTAAAAGTTTAATACAACCGAGGTGTCCCATTTTGGATATACGTAATCCCGTTCCTAGAGGATTCATAAGTTCAAAATTCAAAACATAAACTAGAAAACACTTCCTCTTACGTACTCCATTCAAATAGGCTTAATTGATTTATATCGCTTTATTTTTACTATACCACTGTGCAATAAAGGGTCTTCTTCAGTTAATGACTATAACTTTGAGAACTGGACTTAAAATATTTGTAAGATATGGTTTAAAAATCTTTCTATTAAGAAGTATATTCCACAATATTGTCTATATTCTAAGAAATTTAACGCTATCGAATTCTATAAATATCGGCTCGTCATTGTCCCCAATAAATTTACTCATGTTTTAGAATATTTTTAAACCTAATGCATTCGGTAAAAAATCTACTAATTAAATTCAATTTATTTCAAATATGGAATTATGATTTCATTTAATGTTTTTAAAAACATGTTTAACATTTGACATATAAATTTATATTTAAGAAATGTACCAGCAGCATTTTTGTCAAGTACGTACTTGTTTAGCTGTATGTATGTACTTCCAGATCCCCGTCTAATGTCATATGTCCTTGTTTGTTTTGAAATTTGTTTAACATTTTTAAATTAACATACAGAAACCTTATATACACACTCCAACGAATATACTACATACATACATATGGCGTCACACAAACATACAAACTCTGTTATAGAAGATACAAAAACAAAATCCTCTTAAAGCCTTAAAGTATCAAGGAGACAAGTACTTGTACGTAGTACATTTGTTTTTATTTGCAAACGACCTAATTTTTAGGGTTTAAATCACGTAATATAAAGTCATCGTCACATTAGCCATATTTAAGTAAATGCCTTAAAGTATGCAATTGTTAGAATAAAATTCAACAATTTAAAACGGCATAAAAATTCATTTCTAACACGCACTCACACATACACTCTGTCAAATGTACAACTTAATGTCCGCCATATTGAAAATATTTGTACAAACAAAGGGTTTTTAATGACCACTTACCAATTTCCGGTCGTCTGGTCATATTGCAATCCCATCCGGGAGGGTAATTTTGATATTGCCTGCCACCGGAATCGGCCATCATGAAATTATGTTACAATTACACAAATAAACACACAAAAACTAATTAATTGTTTAATTTTATCAAAAATAACTTAATATTTGAGCAGTTAATTGCGTTTTGTTATTTTCTAGTTTGCTTTATTTATATATGTATATTGTGGTTTCCTTTGGACAACAACCACCTTTAACCACCAACCAACCCCCTGCAATGTTTCTCTATAGTAAATAACAAAAACAACGTTCTATATAATACCGTTTTCCGCCGTAAGTTTGTTAAACGTCATAAGCTTCACGAAGCACTGATTTCAATTGCTAATAATTATTTTCAATCACTCTTTAAGCTTTTTCTTTTGTTGTTGCTGCTGTTTGAATCATGCAGTTTTACTGCTCTCTTCTTAAATCTCTTAAAGTGTGCTAAAAACGAATTTGCGTATAAAAACAAAACGGCCAAAAATAATGTGCTTGGGGGTTTGTTGTTTTCGTGGAGTAGAATGTAAACAAACTTCCTTTAACCACCACTCATCTTTTGTTTTTGGTTTGTTGTAAGTTTTGCCGTCTCTAGTGGGAATTTTGAAAAAAGGAAATAAAAACATAACGGCACATGGTGAAGTTTCTGCGCAGTAGTTTTATTTTGTCGGTGTTAAACCGATTGGGAAGCAGGATAATTTTTGAAAGGAAGTGTGTACATACATTCCAGAAGTCTATTAACTTCAGTTTAGTTTAGTTAGTTAGTTAGTTTAGTTAACTTAGTTAGTTAGTTAGTTTAGTTAGTAGTTAGTTAGTTAGTTGTTTAGTTAGTTAGTTAGTTAGTTAGTTAGTTGGTTAGTTAGTTAGTTGTAGTAGTTAGTTAGTTAGTTAGTAGTAGTTAGTAGTTAATAGTTCGTTATTGTAGTTAGTTAGTTAGTTAGTAGTTAGTTAGTTAGTTAGTTAGTTAGTTAGTTAGTTAGTTAGTTAGTTAGTTAGTTAGTTAGTTAGTAGTTAGTAGTTAGTTAGTTAGTTAGTTTAGTTAGTTAGTTAGTAGTTAGTTAGTTAGTAGTTAGTTAGTTAGTTAGTAGTTAGTTAGTTAGTTAGTTAGTGTTAGTTAGTTAGTTAGTTAGTTAGTTAGTTAGTAGTTAGTTAGTTAGTTAGTTAGTTAGTTAGTTGTAGTTAGTTAGTTAGTTAGTTAGTTGTTAGTTAGTTAGTTAGTTAGTTAGTTAGTAGTTCGTTAGTTAGTAGTTAGTTAGTTAGTTAGTTAGTTAGTTAGTAGTTAGTTAGTTAGTTAGTTAGTTAGTTAGTTAGTTAGAGTAGTTAGTTAGTAGTAGTTAGTAGTTAGTTAGTTGTTAGTTAGTTAGTTAGTTAGTTAGTTAGTTAGTTAGTTAGTTAGTTAGTTAGTTAGTTAGTTAGTTAGTTAGTTAGTTAGTTCGTTAGTTAGTTAGTTAGTTAGTTAGTTAGTTAGTTAGTAGTTAGTTAGTTAGTTAGTTAGTTAGTTAGTTAGTTAGTTAGTTAGTTAGTTAGTAGTTAGTTAGTTAGTGTAGTTAGTTAGTTAGTAGTTAGTTAGTTAGTTAGTTAGTTAGTTAGTTAGTTAGTTAGTTAGTAGTTAGTTAGTAGTTAGTTAGTTAGTTAGTTAGTAGTTAGTTAGTTAGTTAGTTAGTTAGTTAGTAGTTAGTTAGTTAGTTAGTTAGTTAGTAGTTAGTTAGTTAGTTAGTTAGTTAGTTAGTTAGTTAGTTAGTTAGTTAGTTAGTTAGTTAGTTAGTAGTAGTTAGTTAGTTAGTTAGTTAGTTAGTTAGTTAGTTAGTTAGTTAGTTAGTTAGTTAGTTAGTTAGTTAGTTAGTTAGTAGTTAGTTAGTTAGTTAGTTAGTTAGTTAGTTAGTTAGTTAGTTAGTTAGTTAGTAGTTAGTTAGTTAGTTAGTAGTTAGTTAGTTAGTTAGTTAGTAGTTAGTTAGTTAGTTAGTTAGTTAGTTAGTTAGTTAGTTAGTTAGTTAGTTAGTTAGTTAGTAGTTAGTTAGTTAGTAGTTAGTTAGTTAGTTAGTTAGTTAGTTAGTTAGTTAGTTAGTTAGTTAGTTAGTTAGTTAGTTAGTTAGTTAGTTAGTTAGTTAGTTAGTTAGTTAGTTAGTTAGTTAGTTAGTTAGTTAGTTAGTTAGTTAGTTAGTTAGTTAGTTAGTTAGTTAGTTAGTAGTTAGTTAGTTAGTTAGTTAGTTAGTTAGTTAGTAGTTAGTTAGTTAGTAGTTAGTTAGTTAGTTAGTTAGTTAGTTAGTTAGTTAGTTAGTTAGTTAGTAGTTAGTTAGTAGTTAGTTAGTTAGTTAGTTAGTTAGTTAGTTAGTTAGTTAGTAGTTAGTTAGTAGTTAGTTAGTTAGTTAGTTAGTTAGTTAGTTAGTTAGTTAGTTAGTTAGTTAGTTAGTTAGTTAGTTAGTTAGTTAGTTAGTTAGTTAGTTAGTTAGTTAGTTAGTTAGTTAGTTAGTTAGTTAGTTAGTTAGTTAGTTAGTTAGTTAGTTAGTTAGTTAGTTAGTTAGTTAGTTAGTTAGTTAGTTAGTTAGTTAGTTAGTTAGTTAGTTAGTTAGTTAGTTAGTTAGTTAGTTAGTTAGTTAGTTAGTTAGTTAGTTAGTTAGTTAGTTAGTTAGTTAGTTAGTTAGTTAGTAGTTAGTTAGTTAGTTAGTTAGTTAGTTAGTTAGTTAGTTAGTTAGTTAGTTAGTTAGTTAGTTAGTTAGTTAGTTAGTTAGTTAGTTAGTTAGTTAGTTAGTTAGTTAGTTAGTTAGTTAGTAGTTAGTTAGTTAGTTAGTTAGTTAGTTAGTTAGTTAGTTAGTTAGTTAGTTAGTTAGTTAGTTAGTTAGTTAGTTAGTAGTTAGTTAGTTAGTTAGTTAGTTAGTTAGTTAGTTAGTTAGTTAGTTAGTTAGTTAGTTAGTTAGTTAGTTAGTTAGTTAGTTAGTTAGTTAGTTAGTTAGTTAGTTAGTTAGTTAGTTAGTTAGTTAGTTAGTTAGTTAGTTAGTTAGTTAGTTAGTTAGTTAGTTAGTTAGTTAGTTAGTTAGTAGTTAGTTAGTTAGTTAGTTAGTTAGTTAGTTAGTTAGTTAGTTAGTTAGTTAGTTAGTTAGTTAGTAGTTAGTTAGTTAGTTAGTTAGTTAGTTAGTTAGTTAGTTAGTTAGTTAGTTAGTTAGTTAGTTAGTTAGTTAGTTAGTTAGTTAGTTAGTTAGTTAGTTAGTAGTTAGTTAGTTAGTTAGTTAGTTAGTTAGTTAGTTAGTTAGTTAGTTAGTTAGTTAGTTAGTTAGTTAGTAGTTAGTTAGTTAGTTAGTTAGTTAGTAGTTAGTTAGTTAGTTAGTTAGTTAGTTAGTTAGTTAGTTAGTTAGTTAGTTAGTTAGTTAGTTAGTTAGTTAGTTAGTTAGTTAGTTAGTTAGTTAGTTAGTTAGTTAGTTAGTTAGTTAGTTAGTTAGTTAGTTAGTTAGTTAGTTAGTTAGTTAGTTAGTTAGTTAGTAGTTAGTTAGTTAGTTAGTAGTTAGTTAGTTAGTTAGTTAGTTAGTTAGTTAGTTAGTTAGTTAGTTAGTTAGTTAGTTAGTTAGTTAGTTAGTTAGTTAGTTAGTTAGTTAGTTAGTTAGTTAGTTAGTTAGTTAGTTAGTTAGTTAGTTAGTTAGTTAGTTAGTTAGTTAGTTAGTTAGTTAGTTAGTTAGTTAGTTAGTTAGTTAGTTAGTTAGTTAGTTAGTTAGTTAGTTAGTTAGTTAGTTAGTTAGTTAGTTAGTTAGTTAGTTAGTTAGTTAGTTAGTTAGTTAGTTAGTAGTTAGTTAGTTAGTTAGTTAGTTAGTTAGTTAGTTAGTTAGTTAGTTAGTTAGTTAGTTAGTTAGTTAGTTAGTTAGTTAGTTAGTAGTTAGTTAGTTAGTTAGTTAGTTAGTTAGTTAGTTAGTTAGTTAGTTAGTTAGTTAGTTAGTTAGTTAGTTAGTTAGTTAGTTAGTTAGTTAGTTAGTTAGTTAGTTAGTTAGTTAGTAGTTAGTTAGTTAGTTAGTTAGTTAGTTAGTAGT
>NW_023997115.1:0-2500 GCF_015586225.1 Lucilia sericata | reverse complement strand
AACGAACGAAACGAACGAACGAACGAACGAACGAACGAACGAACGAACGAACGAACCAAACGAACGAACGAACTAAGAACGAACGAACGAACGAACGAACGAAAGAACGAACGAACGAACGAACTAACGAACGAACGAAAGAACGAAAACGAACGAACGAAACGAACAACGAACGAAGAACGAACGAACGAACGAACGAACAACGAACGAACGAACGAACGAACGAAGAACGAACGAACGAACGAACGAACGAAACGAACGAACTAACGAAACGAACGAACGAACGAAAACGAAACGAACGAACGAACGAACGAACAAAAACGAACTAACTAACTAACGAACGAATAACTAACTACTAACTAACTAACGAAAACTAACTAAAACTAACTAACTAACTAACTAACCAACTAACTAACTAACTAACTAACTAACTAACTAAATAACTAACTAACTAACTAACTAACTAACTAACTAACTAAGTAACTAACTAACTAACTAACTAACTAACTGAAGTTAATAGAACTTCTGGAATGTATGTACACACTTCCTTTTCAAAATATCCTGCTTCCCAATCGGTTAACACCGACAAATAAACTACTGCGCATGAAACTTCACCATGTGCCGTTATGTTTTATTCCTTTTTCAAAATTCCACTAGAGACGCAAAAACTTACAACAAACCAAAAACAAAAGATGAGTGGTGGTTAAAGGAAGTTTGTTTACATTCTACTCCACGAAAACAACAACCCCAAGCACATATTTTTGGCCGTTTTGTTTTTATACGCAAATTCGTTTTTAGCACAACTTTAAGAGATTTAAGAAGAGAGCAGTAAAAACTGCATGATTCAAACAGCAGCAACAACAAAAGAAAAAGCTTAAAGAGTGGATTGAAAATAATTATTAGCAATTGAAATCAGTGCTTCGTGAAGCTTATGACGTTTAACAACTTACGGCGGAAAACGGTTATTATAGAACGTTGTTTTTGTTATTTACTATAGAGAAACATTGCAGGGGGTTGGTTGGTGGTTAAAGGGTGGTTGTTGTCCAAAGGAAACCACAATTAACATATATAAATAAAGCAAACTAGAAAATAACAAAACGCAATTTAACTGCTCAAATATTAAGTATTTTGAAAAATTAAACAATTAATTAGTTTTTGTGTGTTTATTTGTGTAATTGAACATAATTTCATGATGGCCGATTCCGGTGGCAGGCAATATCAAAAATTACCTCCCGGATGGGATTGCAAATATGACCAGACGACCGGAAATTGGTAAGTGGTCATTAAAACCCTTGTTTGTACAAATATTTTCAATATGGCGGACATTAAGTTGTACATTTGACAGAGTGTATGTGTGAGTGCGTGTTAGAAATGAATTTTTATGCCGTTTTAAATTGTTGAATTTTATTCTAACAATTGCATACTTTAAGGCATTTACTTAAATATGGCTAATGTGACGATGACTTTATATTACGTGATTTAACCCTAAAAATTAGGTCGTTTGCAAATAAAAACAAATGTACTACGTACAAGTACTTGTCTCCTTGATACTTTTAAGGCTTTAAGAGGATTTTGTTTTTGTATCTTCTATAACAGAGTTTGTATGTTTGTTGTGACGCCATATGTATGTATGTAGTATATTCGTTGGAGTGTGTATATAAGGTTTCTGTATGTTAATTTAAAAATGTTAAACAAATTTCAAACAAAACAAGGACATATGACATTAGACGGGGATCTGGAAGTACATACATACAGCTAAACAAGTACGTACTTGACAAAAATGCTGCTGGTACATTTCTTAAATATAAATTTATATGTCAAATGTTAAACATGTTTTTAAAAACATTAAATGAAATCATAATTCCATATTTGAAATAAATTGAATTTAATTAGTAGATTTTTTACCGAATGCATTAGGTTTAAAAATATTCTAAAACATGAGTAAATTTATTGGGGACAATGACGAGCCGATATTTATAGAATTCGATAGCGTTAAATTCTTAGAATATAGACAATATTGTGGAATATACTTCTTAATAGAAAGATTTTTAAACCATATCTTACAAATATTTTAAGTCCAGTTCTCAAAGTTATAGTCATTAACTGAAGAAGACCCTTTATTGCACAGTGGTATAGTAAAAATAAAGCGATATAAATCAATTAAGCCTATTTGAATGGAGTACGTAAAGAGGAAGTGTTTCTAGTTTATGTTTTGAATTTTGAACTTATGAATCCTCTAGGAACGGGATTACGTATATCCAAAATGGGACACCTCGGTTGTATTAAACTTTTAAAACGATCTTAAATCTTTGTTTGTGTTCCGTTTGATTAATAAAGATATAACATCATTTTCCTTGAGGTCCAAATTTAAAATATAAACTCGACAATAAAACTGGATAATATCGGGAATAATTTGACCAACCAATGTAAGATATCATATAATCGGTCGTGTCCAATTATAGGTTAGGTATCGAAGGCAGCTGCTACAAAAGCAGCTCAC
>NW_023997114.1:0-26522 GCF_015586225.1 Lucilia sericata | reverse complement strand
ATGTGCAATCATAATGCTCTAAACTGATGCATAAATGACTGTCATAGCATGAAAACTGTCAATGTTATTTGCAACCATATCGGAACCTCAAATTACCGCCTTTTTAAAGCTGGGAAAATAATTCTATCGATCTATCCAATTGGCCATCTTCTAAAAATACATTATGCAATAGATTGTATACCAAAACAAATGGCAACTAAAATGCAATAAAAGATGTATAAACGACTGTTATAACATGAAAACTATAAAAGTTATTTGCAACCATATCGGGGCCTTAAATTACCGCATTTTTAAACCTGTACCAATAAATATACCGATCTATCCAATTTTTGTAAAATTCATTATGCCACAAATTATACACAAAAACAAAGTGCAACTGTAATGCTTTAAAATGATGCATAAATGACTGTTATAGCATGAAACTGTCAAAGTTATTCACAACCATATCGGAACCTCAAATTACCGCGTTTTTAAACCTGGGAAAATAATTCTACCGATTTATCCAATTGGCCGTTTTCCAAAAATACATTATGCAATAAATTATATACCAAAGCAAATGGCAATTTTAATGCTTTAAAATGGTGCATAAACGACTGTCCTAGCACGAAAACTGCCAAAGTTAATTGCATTATGCAATAAATTATATACCAAAACAAATGGCAATTTTAATGCTTTAAAATGGTGCATAAACGACTGTCCTAGCACGAAAACTGCCAAAGTTAATTGCAACCATATCGGAACCTCAGATTACCGCGTTTATTAAACATAGAACAATAATTCTACCGATCTATCAAATTGACCAATTTTTAAAAATACACATTATGCTACAAATGATATACGATATTAAAGTGCAATCATAATGCTTTAAAATGATGCATAAATGACTGTCATAGCGTGAAAACTGTCAATGTTATTTGCAGCCATATCGGAACCTCAAACTACCGCGTTTTTAAAGCTGTGAAAATAATTCTACCGATCTATCCAATTGGCCATTTTCCAAAAATACATTATGGAATAAGTTATATACCAAAGCAAATGGCAACTATAATGCAATAAAAAGATATATAAACGACTGTTATAACATGAAAACTATAAAAGGTATTTGCAACCATATCGGAGCCTTAAATTACCGCATTTTTGAACCTGTACCAATAAATATACCGATCTATCCAATTTTTGTAAAAATTCATTATGCCACAAATTATACACCAAAATAAAGTGCAACTGTAATGCTTTAAAATGATGCGTAAACTAATGCCCTAGCATGAAAACTGTCAAAGTTATTTGCAACCATATCGGAACCTCAAATTACCGCGTTTTTAAACATAGAACAATAATTCTACCGATCCATCAAATTGACCATTTTTTAGACGAACACATTATGCCACAAATGATATACCAAATTAATGTGCAATCATAATGCTCTAAACTGATGCATAAATGACTGTCATAGCATGAAAACTGTCAATGTAATTTGCAAACCATATCGGAACCTCAAATTACCGCCTTTTTAAACCTGGGAAAATAATTCTATCGATCTATCCAATTGGCCATCTTCTAAAAATACATTATGCAATAGATTGTATACCAAAACAAATGGCAACTAAATGCAATAAAAAGATGTATAAACGACTGTTATAACATGAAAACTATAAAAGTTATTTGCAACCATATCGGGGCCTTAAATTACCGCATTTTTAAACCTGTACCAATAAATATACCGATCTATCCAATTTTTGTAAAAATTCATTATGCCACAAATTATACACAAAAACAAAGTGCAACTGTAATGCTTTAAAATGATGCATAAATGACTGTCATAGCATGAAAACTGTCAAAGTTATTCACAACCATATCGGAACCTCAAATTACCGCGTTTTTAAACCTGGGAAAATAATTCTACCGATTTATCCAATTGGCCGTTTTCCAAAAATACATTATGCAATAAATTATATACCAAAGCAAATGGCAATTTTAATGCTTTAAAATGGTGCATAAACGACTGTCCTAGCACGAAAACTGCCAAAGTTAATTGCAGCCATATCGGAACCTCAGATTACCGCGTTTATTAAACATAGAACAATAATTCTACCGATCTATCAAATTCACCAATTAGTAAAAACACACATTATGCTACAAATTATATACCATATTAAAGTGCAATCATAATGCTTTAAAATGAAGCATAAATGACTGTCATAGCATGAAAACTGTCAATGTTATTTGCAACCATATCGGAACCTCAAATTACCGCGTTTTTAAAGCTGTGAAAATAATTCTACCGATCTATCCAATTGGCCATTTTCTAAAAATATATTATGCAATAAATTATATACCAAAACAAATGGCAACTATAATGCAATAAAAAGATATATAAACGACTGTTATAACATGAAAACTATAAAAGTTATTTGCAACCATATCGGAGCCTTGAATTACCGCATTTTTAAACCTGTACCAATAAATATACCGATCTATCCAACTTTTGTAAAAATTCATTATGCCACAAATTATACACCAAAATAAAGTGCAACTGTAATGCTTTAAAATGATGCATAAACTATTGCCCTAGCATGAAAACTGTCAAAGTTATTTGCAATCATATCGGAACCTCAAATTACCGCGTTTTTAAACATAGAACAATAATTCTACCGATCCTTCAAATTGACCATTTTTTAGACGAACACATTGTGCCACAAATGATATACCAATTAAAGTGCAATCATAATGCTTTAAAATGATGCATAAATGACTGTCATAGCATGAAAACTGTCAAAGTTATTCACAACCATATCGGAACCTCAAATTACCGCCTTTTTAAACCTGGGAAAATAATTCTACCGATCTATCCAATTGGCCATTTTCTAAAAATACATTATGCAATAAATTATATACCAAAACAAATGGCAATTTTAATGCTTTAAAATGGTGCATAAACGACTGTCCTAGCACGAAAACTGCCAAAGTTAATTGCAACCATATCGGAACCTCAGATTACCTGCTTTTATTAAACATAGAACAATAATTCTACCGATCTATCAAATTGACCAATTTGTAAAAATACACATTATGCTACAAATGATATACCATATTAAAGTGCAATCATAATGCTTTAAAATGATGCATAAATGACTGTCATAGCGTGAAAACTGTCAATGTTATTTGCAGCCATATCGGAACCTCAAACTACCGCGTTTTTAAAGCTGTGAAAATAATTCTACGATCTATCCAATTGGCCATTTTCCAAAAATACATTATGGAATAAGTTATATACCAAAGCAAATGGCAACTATAATGCAATAAAAAGATATATAAACGACTGTTATAACATGAAAACTATAAAAGTTATTTGCAACCATATCGGAGCCTTAAATTACCGCATTTTTGAACCTGTACCAATAAATATACCGATCTATCCAATTTTTGTAAAATTTCATTATGCCACAAATTATACACCAAAATAAAGTGCAACTGTAATGCTTTAAAATGATGCATAAACTATTGCCCTAGCATGAAAACTGTCAAAGTTATTTGCAACCATATCGGAACCTCAAATTACCGCGTTTTTAAACATAGAACAATAATTCTACCGATCCTTCAAATTGACCATTTTTTAGACGAACACATTGTGCCACAAATGATATACCAAATTAAAGTGCAATCATAATGCTTTAAAATGATGCATAAATGACTGTCATAGCATGAAAACTGTCAAAGTTATTCACAACCATATCGGAACCTCAAATTACCGCCTTTTTAAACCTGGGAAAATAATTCTACCGATCTATCCAATTGGCCATTTTCTAAAAATACATTATGCAATAAATTATATACCAAAACAAATGGCAATTTTAATGCTTTAAAATGGTGCATAAACGACTGTCCTAGCACGAAAACTGCCAAAGTTAATTGCAACCATATCGGAACCTCAGATTACTGCTTTTATTAAACATAGAACAATAATTCTACCGATCTATCAAATTGACCAATTTGTAAAAATACACATTATGCTACAAATGATATACCATATTAAAGTGCAATCATAATGCTTTAAAATGATGCATAAATGACTGTCATAGCGTGAAAACTGTCAATGTTATTTGCAGCCATATCGGAACCTCAAACTACCGCGTTTTTAAAGCTGTGAAAATAATTCTACCGATCTATCCAATTGGCCATTTTCCAAAAATACATTATGGAATAAGTTATATACCAAAGCAAATGGCAACTATAATGCAATAAAAAGATATATAAACGACTGTTATAACATGAAAACTATAAAAGGTATTTGCAACCATATCGGAGCCTTAAATTACCGCATTTTTGAACCTGTACCAATAAATATACCGATCTATCCAATTTTTGTAAAAATTCATTATGCCACAAATTATACACCAAAATAAAGTGCAACTGTAATGCTTTAAAATGATGCGTAATCTAATGCCCTAGCATGAAAACTGTCAAAGTTATTTGCAACCATATCGGAACCTCAAATTACCGCGTTTTTAAACATAGAACAATAATTCTACCGATCCATCAAATTGACCATTTTTTAGACGAACACATTATGCCACAAATGATATACCAAATTAAAGTGCAATCATAATGCTCTAAACTGATGCATAAATGACTGTCATAGCATGAAAACTGCAAAGTAATTCACAACCATATCGGAACCTCAAATTACCGCCTTTTTAAACCTGGGAAAATAATTCTACCGATCTATCCAATTGGCCATCTTCTAAAATACATTATGCAATAGATTGGTATACCAAAACAAATGGCAACTAAAATGCAATAAAAAGATGTATAAACGACTGTTATAACATGAAAACTATAAAAGTATTTGCAACCATATCGGGGCCTTAAATTACCGCATTTTTAAACCTGTACCAATAAATATACCGATCTATCCAATTTTGTAAAAATTCATTATGCCACAAATTATACACAAAAACAAAGTGCAACTGTAATGCTTTAAAATGATGCATAAATGACTGTCATAGCATGAAAACTGTCAAAGTTATTCACAACCATATCGGAACCTCAAATTACCGCGTTTTTAAACCTGGGAAAATAATTCTACCGATTTATCCAATTGGCCGTTTTCCAAAAATACATTATGCAATAAATTATATACCAAAGCAAATGGCAATTTTAATGCTTTAAAATGGTGCATAAACGACTGTCCTAGCACGAAAACTGCCAAAGTTAATTGTAGCCATATCGGAACCTCAGATTACCGCGTTTATTAAACATAGAACAATAATTCTACCGATCTATCAAATTCACCAATTAGTAAAAACACACATTATGCTACAAATTATATACCATATTAAAGTGCAATCATAATGCTTTAAAATGAAGCATAAATGACTGTCATAGCATGAAAACTGTCAATGTTATTTGCAACCATATCGGAACCTCAAATTACCGCCTTTTTAAAGCTGTGAAAATAATTCTACCGATCTATCCAATTGGCCATTTTCTAAAAATATATTATGCAATAAATTATATACCAAAGCAAATGGCAACTATAATGCAATAAAAAGATATATAAACGACTGTTATAACATGAAAACTATAAAAGTATGTTGCAACCATATCGGAGCCTTGAATTACCGCATTTTTAAACCTGTACCAATAAATATACCGATCTATCCAACTTTTGTAAAAATTCATTATGCCACAATTATACACCAAAATAAAGTGCAACTGTAATGCTTAAAATGATGCATAAACTATTGCCCTAGCATGAAAACTGTCAAGTTATTTGCAACCATATCGGAACCTCAAATTACCGCGTTTTTAAACATAGAACAATAATTCTACCGATCCTTCAAATTGACCATTTTTTAGACGAACACATTGTGCCACAAATGATATACCAAATTAAAGTGCAATCATAATGCTTTAAAATGATGCATAAATGACTGTCATAAGCATGAAAACTGTCAAAGTTATTCACAACCATATCGGAACCTCAAAATTACGCCTTTTTAAACCTGGGAAAATATTCTACCGATCTATCCAATTGGCCATTTTCTAAAAATACATTATGCAATAAATTATATACCAAAACAAATGGCAATTTTAATGCTTTAAAATGGTGCATAAACGACTGTCCTAGCACGAAAACTGCCAAAGTTAATTGCAACCATATCGGAACCTCAGATTACTGCTTTTATTAAACATAGTGTTATGCGCCGGCTACATTCGAGAGTAATAAAAATTTACTTTCTATTTGATTTTAACCAAAACCGTACAAATTAACTTTTGTTAAGGGCATGAAAAGATTTCCCCGCTAGCTCTTAGATAGGTATACGTGGTTCTTAACCCAGTTACTTGAAACGCATAAACATATAATACAGCCTACATGCCTATAAATACCCTAGACTGTACAAAAATAAAATAAACTAAATAAAACCTAGAAAATAATGAGTTATGTGACAAACTATATGGTGGTTAGATGTTGTACCACATAGGGCAATGATTTCCCTCCCAAGATTGACATATGCATTGTCAAACACCATGACAGACTACACCCTATATTACTTTTAAATCTGTCCCTAATAATGACACGATTTATACTTACATTATATTTCACAATTCAGATTGGCTATCGTTCCCATACTATTTAATATTTACAAATGCATTTTTGGTTTTATCTTACAATTTCATTTAAGATTTATTAAAACAAAATGTAACAAAAGAGAATAAAATATTCTCAATAATAATAAAGAGAACAACACGATTTTGATCATTTATCAATGAAATTACTTATGAATGAATGGGAAAAAAAAAATACATTATACTAAGGGAACATTTTGAAATCGGACTGACTTATTAACTTTAGTAAAGAATTCGTAGTAAGTAGTAAAATATTAAATAAATTTATGAATGAAAATATATAATAAATGAGTGTTAAAGCATAATGAGACTTACGAAAATGATGAATGAAGAAATGCACTTGAATGAAATGTTGGGCCCAGCAGTCAATCAGTGATGTTGTTGTTATTTCGTCTTTTTTTTTGTACAAATCAATATGTTGGTAGATAGATGACCTAGACTTAATAAAAGATCAGTCATGATAATTTAACACTCATCAAAATATTGTTAGTAATTAAACTTATTTAATTAAGAAAATTATTAAGTTTAAATGTTTTAATCCTTTTGCATAAATTCAAATAATTGTTAGGAATAATATTAACATATTTTTAAATGATCTTATATATATAAAATTAGGATAAATTTTCTTACTGAATATAATGGCTTAGTAATTAAATTAATTTATTCATATTTTTTAGATTTTTAAGTAATAATTCAATTGTAGATTTAAGTATGATTTAGGAAACAAATTCATGTTAGTTTTGGTACATTTCGTTGAAAGTTTAATTTTTAATATACATGTTTTTAATAATTTTGTTTAATGTTTAGAATTTTTAAACTTTTGACATTGGAAATTTACGCATTTGAATTAGATTTCTAATTTTATCATTCTTAGTTAATTTGTTGTAAATTTGATAACGTTGTTGAATATTTATTTAATTAGTTCAATTTTAAATAATTTTTTAGAAATTCTTAATTTAAGTAATTGTGTAGGTAATTTGCAAAAATTTAGATCAATTGTATTTTTAACTATTTTAGTAAATGATTAGAATTTAGTTTTATATTTATAATTATGACATAATGTAGACTTATTATGTAATAAATTTAGGTATTAGTGTAATTTAGAAAATTGGTATAGGTCTGAATTTTTAGGTAAATTTAATAAAATTTTAACTTCATCTTAGTATTAATTCATTAGATTTAGGAGAATTTATTGGTTTTAGTTGTTTAAGGATTAGGTATTCTGGATAATGATGTACTTAACTCTGGTTATTGATGATGATTATTACGTAAGGTGGTTACATAAGACCATGTGGTCTTATATCAAACTCAACTTCTTTTCTTGTCCAAATTTCGATATTTTGGTCTCGATATAGGGGTAAAAATGGAAGATTTTATATTCCACAAGGGTGTAATCTTTCTAGGATCTGTTAATAATGGTGTCGTAAAGTCACCGCAATGGGGTTGAAGACTATTCCCCTATGGAATGAAAAGTTGTCTTTTTTTGATTTGGCTGACATATAGTATATTAGCAATTAATTTACCTTCTCCTTTAGATGATCTACTAAGAAAACACTAGAAACCCACAAATCCTTGGCTTATCGAATCACTTAACTTGGCTTAAATGGTTTGATTTTTCTTAGCTTATGTAATTATTTTATGGAAATTTACAGACACTTGGTAAGACACGTTGTCACTATAAATCACTATGCTCAACTTTAATCAACTTGTTCTTATCACTTCACGTTTAGTAATGAGGTTTTGGTTGGAAACAATTACATTATCATCCTATTTTACTATGTCATAATTTTTTACCGCGTAATAAAACTTGTTTTATTAAGGGGAATTAATGTAGATCAATTGATTGCGTATGTTAAATAAAGACAGATATTGAAATGCATCTCAATTAAATGAGAAATGCAAAAAAAAAAAAAAATGCAATACTCACTGCTCAGAAATAAATTTATCGCATGCAATAAATAAGGGACGTAACCCTTATATGAATGAATTATTATTATATCAATATAAAAATACATGTAATTTTAAATGGATTTATTAAAAATAAAAAAAATCGTAACAAAACTGTTTCGATTTGAGATTTAAATCGAAAAAACGAACAGGAGACCGATTTTTAAATATATGTATTGTCGCGTACGATAAATTTTTTATTACTCATTTGAAGAAATTTTAAGTCGTGTGGCTCGACCCACGAAAAGCCGGGTAATAATCAAACCTTTAAATCGGAAGCATGGAACTTGCCCACATATTTTCCTTGAAGATCCTCTATGTCATACAAATTGTTTCCGATTTTGGACCTTATTCGGCACTTGATATATTTTTGCATGAATTTCCTGTTAATTTGTTTTGTCATGTCACTCAAAATGTGATTCTTACGGAACACTATCTGTCCTTTTGAAAAAGAAATAGGCCTGCTTCTGAGATTATAAACTCGCGATGACTTCTCGTGTGCTATATCTAGATTATTTCTTATTTCATTTCGAATTTTGTTTAGTTTATCTACATTATTTTCCACACGAAAGTCTTCTCCCGCATTACAACCCAATTTGTCCAATATGTTGTATGTCGAGGCATGTTGGACCATATTCTGTCCAAATACGGCGAAGTATGGGGAACATTGTATTGATGTGTGGTAATCGCTTCTAAGTATGGTCAGAATCTGGGGAATGTACCTATCCCAGTTCGCATGATCTTTATGATCTTTAAGAAAACATCTGATTTTTGTGACTATCTCCCGATTCACACGCTCGGAAGCATTAGAATGTGGGGCGTAAAATCCTGTAGTGATGTGTTTAATACCGTATACTTGAAAGAAATTTGCCATTTCTTTCGAAATGAACTGCTTCCCATTATCACTATGAATAATACGAGGGACACCAAATGTAGGGAAAACTTCAGATTGGAAGAAAAGAATGACATTCGTAGAAGTGGCAGCTTTTAGAGGCTTGAGAAATATAAACTTTGTAAGATGATCTAGGCATATAAAAATTACTGTATTTTTGGCCTTAGTCAACGGATAAGGGCCAAGAAAATCGCAATAGAAACGTTCAAATGGCCTATTCGTTATATATTGACTGCCCATGTTTGGTCTAGAAACTTGATTGTTAGATTTAATACTCTTACAAATATCGCAATGGTTAATATATGATCTAACATCCTTTAGCATGGTGGGCCAATAGTATTTTTGCCTTATCCTGTGTAAGGTCTTTGAAAATCCGCCATGGCAAGCGTCAACTGAGTCATGAGCTGATTTTATTACGTCTGGAATAAAATATTTTGGTATCCAGAGACGCCAAAGACTATTTTCTTCATCCTCATTGCCTTTTCTAAATCTCACACGCTTTAAAATAAAATTTCCAGATATACACAAATCTGGTAGAATATCCTTACTTTCTTCTATTGTTTTCTTGAGTTTTTCATACTCCTCATCATTAAATTGTTTCGAAAGCAAATCAATATCAAAATTTTCGCTTGATAATGTTAACTCATCAACATCTAACCGGGACAAACAATCTGCAACGACATTAAGAGATCCCTTCCTGTGCTCAATTTTAAAGTCATACCGTTGGAGTTTGAGACTCCATCGAGCCAAACGCCCACTTAAGTCCTTTTGGGACATTAACCACTTAAGTGAGGCGTGGTCAGTTATTATCCTAAACGGTAGCCCCTCTATATATGGTCTAAATTTATTGACGCACACAACCGCTGCCATACATTCCTGTTCTGTGACAGTATAATTCTTTTGCGCTTTGTTTAATTTTTGTGAAACAAAGGCAATCGGATGCTCTTTACCCAGTTCATCGTACTGGAACAGAACTCCTCCTACAGCTACCTTCGATGCATCACATTGGATGATAAATTCCTTATTAAAATTTGGCTGCGCTAAGATAGGGGCAGAAGAGAGAGCATCCTTGAGCTTTTCAAAGGATTCCATTGCGGCATCTGTTAATGAAAATGGTTTACCGGTTTTTCGTAGACAATCCGTCAGTGGGCCAGAAAGGTCGGCAAAGTTATTGACGAATGACCGGTACCAATTGGCCATTCCGATAAAACGACGAAGTTGTCGGGGACTTTTGGGTATGGGAAACTCTTTGATGGACTTAACTTTGTCTGGGTCAACTTTTAGGCAACCGTTGCCTACAATATAGCCAAGGTACCTTATCTCTTTTTGGCAAAATTTGCTTTTACCAACATTGATGGTCAGCTTTGCCACCTTAAGACACTCTGCAACTTCAGACAAAAGCTTCATATGCGACTCGAAATCAGAACTGCAAACCAGTAAGTCGTCTAAGTATATGAAGACATTTTCCCTGAAGCGCGACGGTATTACTCGGTCCATGAGCCGACTCATGGTCTGGGGACCATTACAAAGCCCAAAAGGCATATATTTATAATGGTAAAGTGGTTTACCCGGGATGGCGAAGGCTGTCTTTTCTTTGGATGATTCAGAAAGTCGAATCTGTAAGAATGCATCCTTTAAATCAATGCCACTTATATAAAAGGTGTCTTTTAGCCTACTAAGGAGCCCGTTAATATGAGGCAGTGGGTAGGAGTCTTTTTTCGTTATGGCGTTCAATTTCCTGGAGTCTATACATAAGCGCACTTTCCCTGGTTTTCTAACAAGAACGGCAGGAGAACACCAGGGAGAGTTTGACTCCTCTATTACACCCATGCTCAATAACCGATCTATCTCTCTATAGGCCTCTTCCTGACGAGGAGGAGAAAGTGGATAATGTTTACATTTAATGGGTGCTGAATCCCCAGTGTCAATATGATGCACTAACAAATCAGTACATCCTAGCCCTAGTCTCTCGAATGATGGAAACTTCTGAATCGTTTGTTCCAGGATTAATTTTTGTTCAGATGACAAGTGGTGAAAATTATCGTTAGAATTGGAGTCCTGTGTAAGTTCGGAAATATTGTTAACAGTTAATGAAAATAATTCGGGCGCTATTGCAAATTCCCTCCAAAAGTTTGTGCCAAAGTAAGCTTGTTGGTTTAATGAAGGTACAATATAAAATTCAATGTTTTTAGTTACACCTTTATAATGAATTGGTAGACAACAAAACCCGATAACGTTTTGTTTTGCACCAGATGCGGTTGAAATAGAAGAACTAATTCTTTTAAAGTTGATATGGTTTCTTTCTAAAAATTCTAAGCTATTTTTCCCTAAAACAGAGACATTTGCTCCGGAATCTAGTAGTCCGATTAAATATTCATCAAAAACTTGAACTCTAGCAAATGGCCTGTCGTCGTTACCATTTAGAATAGTTGTTTCTAATATTTTTTTAAAATATTTACGTTTTTTAAAACGCAATCGACATTTAGCAATTCTATCAATATTTCGGGAAATTGTGCATATTTTTGGCATATTACTTTTGGTTTTAGATTGTTGTGTTAGAACTTTTGCTGGTGTATTTGGGGTAGAGTCAAGGGTAAGATTTCCATTGCAAGGATTTGAGGCTTGTTTGTTCTTAAAAGAAACTATTTGAAACTCGGGGTTTGCAGGGGTGGACGATTGTCCCCGGTCGCCAGATCGCCCATTTTCTGGTTTCCCTGATAATTATGGTTGTTGGGACAATTGGGAGTTAAGAAACCTTTTGTCCCACATTTAAAACAGAAAGATTTTTCTATTGGCTTAGAACAATAGATGTAAGAATGCCCATACAATGAACAATTCCAACACTGTATGTTTGAAAAGTCATATTTAGTTGGCTTTTTTGAAAATTTTAAAGCCTCAATCTGAGGATCTATAGTTTCAGGACTATCGTCCTCTTCAGGCAAAACTTCGATTTCGCTCACGTTACGAGTCTGGACTATATTGGGATTCTGGAATCTTGTTTCACGTAAAACTTTTTCTGCCTTACGTGCTTTGTCCCTAAACTCGTTTAAATCACGTGAATCGCTATTGAATAATAGAAAACGCAAATTTGGGTTTAAGTTTCTCTTAATTATGTCAATCAAAGTGGGATCAGGCAAGGGGTTTTGTAAGCGTAAATTCATGGAAACAATTGATGAATGAAAGTCATCATAACATTCTTTGAATGATTGTTTCCTCAAAGAAATCTTTAGAATAACTTCATGATCCGACTCAATATGGCCGAATTCTTTTGTAAGTGCGTGTCGAAGCAATGGGTAGGTTACATTTCGATTTTGTTTGGTAAAAAGCCAATACCATTGTTCGGCTTTACCATCGAGAAGGATATGGAAGTTTGACATTAAATGTTCGTCCGAACATTTTGATCTGTTAGAAAGTGTTTCCACTTTGAAAAGGAAGTCAGACACAGACCCAGTACCGTCAAAAGAAATCTTCCATTTTTCAAGTTTTACATTATTTTCATTGACCGAATAATTACCTAGACTAGGTCCTGTCTGATTAGTATTAACGCTTGGAGTATTTATGTTTGGTATAAATGGTATAAATTCTGGTGGTCTATTGGACGTATTTGTACCTCCTATCTGAGAGATGCTATCCCTAATAGCGTTTAACTCTCTACGGAACTCTTCCCTTGTGTTTAACATTGTTTGCTCCATTAGAGCCATAAGGGAATCTAAGGAGCTTCCTGAACTAGTATTTGGAACTGTAGCAGCATTATCTGCTGGAACAGGATTCATTCCAGAAGTCGAATCCCTGTTACTAGATGGCATTAAATTCTGAATTTGAGAGGGAATGTTTTGATTATCCATGACTTGGATATCTGAGAATAGAACTTGGGATGGTAAACTTTCCGTACTAACCGTTCGTTGTACCTGTCCAGATTTATTAACATTAGGTGAATGTACCACTTTCGATTTCGTACCACTCGAATTACTAATCTCTACAGGAATATTATTACGCGAGGCTGAAGAACTTCTAGCACCTCGACCCCTGTTTAAAGAGCTATTTAGACCACCTACTGAAGAACTTCGCGTATTCATAACGAAACGAGTAATATATCGAACAAGTAAAATTTTATAGTGTGAAATTTATTAAAATAATTCAGATCAGAAATATATATATGTATGTATATGATTAAAGAGTTTTGTAATAAAGTGTTTTAAATGTTAATATTCAAAATTTAATTGTTTAATAAAAAATAGTTATTTGTATATGTTCTTATTACATATGGGAAAAATAGACCAAATCATTGAAGTGAAAATAGTTCGTATAAATCATGTCATTGTTTCTAAGTGAAAGATGCAACTTTCAGTTATAAAAAAAAAAAAAAAACTAAATCGGATCTACCTTTCGTTAAAATTTATTAATAATTGTTAAACCGCAGCATTTTAATCTATAATACCTAGAAATCATAATGGACTTGAGTAACAATTATCGAAGTTCCAAATGCAACTAAGACTCAATTTATAAAAATATACTCTCGTCTTGGACTTTTTGGAACAATAGCAAAATTAGTTGGTTAACATAAATAATACGTAACATAAGTATGTCGCAAATAGACTTAAAAGATTTTCAATTACATTAAGCTATGACTTACATATTTTAGTTAGTATAAGATAGAAATTATGTAATTCTTTTGTTTTGCACAGACATTTTAACCAACTCCAGTTTGATAAACCCTTTATATGTTGTTCATATGGAAATATCAGTTTATAAGAGCAAATTTTTTTTTTTTTTTTTTTGACCATGAAATGGCCTTTATCGTTGGGCGCCATATATGTTATGCGCCGGCTACATTCGAGAGTAATAAAAATTTACTTTCTATTTGATTTTAACCAAAACCGTACAAATTAACTTTTGTTAAGGGCATGAAAAGATTTCCCCGCTAGCTCTTAGATAGGTATACGTGGTTCTTAACCCAGTTACTTGAAACGCATAAACATATAATACAGCCTACATGCCTATAAATACCCTAGACTGTACAAAAATAAAATAAACTAAATAAAACCTAGAAAATAATGAGTTATGTGACAAACTATATGGTGGTTAGATGTTGTACCACATAGGGCAATGATTTCCCTCCCAAGATTGACATATGCATTGTCAAACACCATGACAGACTACACCCTATATTACTTTTAAATCTGTCCCTAATAATGACACGATTTATACTTACATTATATTTCACAATTCAGATTGGCTATCGTTCCCATACTATTTAATATTTACAAATGCATTTTTGGTTTTATCTTACAATTTCATTTAAGATTTATTAAAACAAAATGTAACAAAAGAGAATAAAATATTCTCAATAATAATAAAGAGAACAACACGATTTTGATCATTTATCAATGAAATTACTTATGAATGAATGGGGAAAAAAAAAAAAAATACATTATACTAAGGGAACATTTTGAAATCGGACTGACTTATTAACTTTAGTAAAGAATTCGTAGTAAGTAGTAAAATATTAAATAAATTTATGAATGAAAATATATAATAAATGAGTGTTAAAGCATAATGAGACTTACGAAAATGATGAATGAAGAAATGCACTTGAATGAAATGTTGGGCCCAGCAGTCAATCAGTGATGTTGTTGTTATTTCGTCTTTTTTTTTGTACAAATCAATATGTTGGTAGATAGATGACCTAGACTTAATAAAAGATCAGTCATGATAATTTAACACTCATCAAAATATTGTTAGTAATTAAACTTATTTAATTAAGAAAATTATTAAGTTTAAATGTTTTAATACTTTTGCATAAATTCAAATAATTGTTAGGAATAATATTAACATATTTTTAAATGATCTTATATATATAAAATTAGGATAAATTTTCTTACTGAATATAATGGCTTAGTAATTAAATTAATTTATTCATATTTTTTAGATTTTTAAGTAATAATTCAATTGTAGATTTAAGTATGATTTAGGAAACAAATTCATGTTAGTTTTGGTACATTTCGTTGAAAGTTTAATTTTTAATATACATGTTTTTAATAATTTTGTTTAATGTTTAGAATTTTTAAACTTTTGACATTGGAAATTTACGCATTTGAATTAGATTTCTAATTTTATCATTCTTAGTTAATTTGTTGTAAATTTGATAACGTTGTTGAATATTTATTTAATTAGTTCAATTTTAAATAATTTTTTAGAAATTCTTAATTTAAGTAATTGTGTAGGTAATTTGCAAAAATTTAGATCAATTGTATTTTTAACTATTTTAGTAAATGATTAGAATTTAGTTTTATATTTATAATTATGACATAATGTAGACTTATTATGTAATAAATTTAGGTATTAGTGTAATTTAGAAAATTGGTATAGGTCTGAATTTTTAGGTAAATTTAATAAAATTTTAACTTCATCTTAGTATTAATTCATTAGATTTAGGAGAATTTATTGGTTTTAGTTGTTTAAGGATTAGGTATTCTGGATAATGATGTACTTAACTCTGGTTATTGATGATGATTATTACGTAAGGTGGTTACATAAGACCATGTGGTCTTATATCAAACTCAACTTCTTTTCTTGTCCAAATTTCGATATTTTGGTCTCGATATAGGGGTAAAAATGGAAGATTTTATATTCCACAAGGGTGTAATCTTTCTAGGATCTGTTAATAATGGTGTCGTAAAGTCACCGCAATGGGGTTGAAGACTATTCCCCTTCTCCTTTAGATGATCTACTAAGAAAACACTAGAAACCCACAAATCCTTGGCTTATCGAATCACTTAACTTGGCTTAAATGGTTTGATTTTTCTTAGCTTATGTAATTATTTTATGGAAATTTACAGACACTTGGTAAGACACGTTGTCACTATAAATCACTATGCTCAACTTTAATCAACTTGTTCTTATCACTTCACGTTTAGTAATGAGGTTTTGGTTGGAAACAATTACATTATCATCCTATTTTACTATGTCATAATTTTTTTACCGCGTAATAAAACTTGTTTTATTAAGGGGAATTAATGTAGATCAATTGATTGCGTATGTTAAATAAAGACAGATATTGAAATGCATCTCAATTAAATGAGAAATGCAAAAAAAAAAAAAAAATGCAATACTCACTGCTCAGAAATAAATTTATCGCATGCAATAAATAAGGGACGTAACCCTTATATGAATGAATTATTATTATATCAATATAAAAATACATGTAATTTTAAATGGATTTATTAAAAATAAAAAAAATCGTAACAAGTTTCTAGTTCAGTTCTAGTTCAGTTCTAGTTCAGTTCTAGTTCAGTTCTAGTTCAGTTCTAGTTCAGTTCTAGTTCAGTTCTAGTTCAGTTCTAGTTCAGTTCTAGTTCAGTTCTAGTTCAGTTCTAGTTCAGTTCTAGTTCAGTTCTAGTTCAGTTCTAGTTCAGTTCTAGTTCAGTTCTAGTTCAGTTCTAGTTTCAGTTCTAGTTCAGTTCTAGTTCAGTTCTAGTTCAGTTCTAGTTCAGTTCTAGTTCAGTTCTAATTCAGTTCTAGTTCAGTTCTAGTTCAGTTCTAGTTCAGTTCTAGTTCAGTTCTAGTTCAGTTCTAGTTCAGTTCTAGTTCAGTTCTAGTTCAGTTCTAGTTCAGTTCTAGTTCAGTTCTAGTTCAGTTCTAGTTCAGTTCTAGTTCAGTTCTAGTTCAGTTCTAGTTCAGTTCTAGTTCAGTTCTAGTTCAGTTCTAGTTCAGTTCTAGTTCAGTTCTAGTTCAGTTCTAGTTCAGTTCTAGTTCAGTTCTAGTTCAGTTCTAGTTCAGTTCTAGTTCAGTTCTAGTTCAGTTCTAGTTCAGTTCTAGTTCAGTTCTAGTTCAGTTCTAGTTCAGTTCTAGTTCAGTTCTAGTTCAGTTCTAGTTCAGTTCTAGTTCAGTTCTAGTTCAGTTCTAGTTCAGTTCTAGTTCAGTTCTAGTTCAGTTCTAGTTCAGTTCTAGTTCAGTTCTAGTTCAGTTCTAGTTCAGTTCTAGTTTCAGTTCTAGTTCAGTTCTAGTTCAGTTCTAGTTCAGTTCTAGTTCAGTTCTAGTTCAGTTCTAGTTCAGTTCTAGTTCAGTTCTAGTTCAGTTCTAGTTTCAGTTCTAGTTCAGTTCTAGTTCAGTTCTAGTTCAGTTCTAGTTCAGTTCTAGTTCAGTTTCTAGTTCTAGTTCAGTTCTAGTTCAGTTCTAGTTCAGTTCTAGTTCAGTTCTAGTTCAGTTCTAGTTCAGTCTAGTTCAGTTCTAGTTCAGTTCTAGTTCAGTTCTAGTTCAGTTCTAGTTCAGTTCTAGTTCAGTTCTAGGTCAGTTCTCCTCACATACAGCATTGATATTGAAGTTAATCCATTGTAAAAAATTATTGAAAATAACAGCTTTTTTTGGGAATAGAAAATGTGCTAAATAACAACCATGTACAACCAGCTGTTAATTTTAAATTCATACATTTCATATTATGACAATGTGCTGAAAAGATTAAAGCAGCATGTTAAAAAATTTACTAATAAATTTATATATTTTGTGGCTCTTAACGGTGAACAATATTTGAAATTAATTAAAAATTTCCAGCATACTTTTATGTTATTTTCACAATAAATACACAGACACAAAGGGGAAAATATTAAACATGTAGTTTTGTAACCAAAAAAGTGTAAAATAAAAGAATTAAATTTCAGGAATTCTGAGTAGTTGGACAAATGCATACATATTTCACATTTATAAATTTAAGTGCATACTTTTGTGCTAATAAAATGTTATTTTTAATTTATTAGTTTGTAACTTTAAACTATTTTAAATTTTATACAAATGTAAGTGCAGTTACACAAATAAATAACACCGTTTCTCCTAGGTTTACTATTTAAACATGACCACAAGTTTAAGTAGGAATTCTAGGAGAAACGGTGTTATTTACTTGTTTAACTTCGTCTCCGCCTAATATGTGATCGGTGTATATTTTTTGTTGCCTACTTAAGGTGTATTAGTTTCATTGTAATTGTTTTTATTTAAATTAAAGAATAATTCTATAAATCCGACCCAAACTTGATCCATAAAATTATTCAATTTTTCAAACGTATTCTCCAAATTTATCTAAGCATTTTTTGTACAAGAAAATAAATTACTGTTAATTGTAGTAATATTGCTTAAAACTTTTAATCTCGTAATTAATATTTTACTTTCAAGAATATTTTTTCCTCCCTTTACTTAGTAAATAATTACAAAAAAAAGTATTTTTAAGTCTTAAGTTCACAGTTAACTTTTACTTGGCTTGTTTTCATCTACACATTCAAACGTTTATGTTGCTCGTTTTCAGGCTGACCTACAATTTGATAAATTATTGCCTACTTAGGGGTACTACTGCTCTATTAATTATACGATAAAAAAGCCATACTGTAATAGTTTGACCTTTTAATGCATTTGAAAAAAGTTGGTGTTTTAATTTGAATCTGTTTTTGTTGCTTTGATTTTTTGTAACTAAAGCAAGAGCTATCTAAATTTAATGGATGTTAGCTAATAATTTTACAAAGCATATAACAAGGGATTAAAATTACGTGTGGAGTAATAGAGCAAAAATTACATGGTTAGATGATGAGAAATGAACTGAAAAGTAAACTCAAATAAGTATAAATTAAAAGAAAATAGAAAATTTAATTCATTCTCTAGTTCTAGATACTTTCTAGTTCTGTGCTAGTTCTGTTCTAGTTCTGTTCTAGTTCTGTTCTAGTTCTGTTCTAGTTCTGTTCTAGTTCTGTTCTAGTTCTGTTCTAGTTCTGTTCTAGTTCTGTTCTAGTTCTGTTCTAGTTCTGTTCTAGTTCTGTTCTAGTTCTGTTCTAGTTCTGTTCTAGTTCTGTTCTAGTTCTGTTCTAGGTTCTGTTCTAGTTCTGTTCTAGTTCTGTTCTAGTTCTGTTCTAGTTCTGTTCTAGTTCTGTTCTAGTTCTGTTCTAGTTCTGTTCTAGTTCTGTTCTAGTTCTGTTCTAGTTCTGTTCTAGTTGTTCTAGTTCTGTTCTAGTTCTGTTCTAGTTCTGTTCTAGTTCTGTTCTAGTTCTGTTCTAGTTCTGTTCTAGTTCTGTTCTAGTTCTGTTCTAGTTCTGTTTCTAGTTCTGTTCTAGTTCTGTTCTAGTTCTGTTCTAGTTCTGTTCTAGTTCTGTTCTAGTTCTGTTCTAGTTCTGTTCTAGTTCTGTTCTAGTTCTGTTCTAGTTCTGTTCTAGTTCTGTTCTAGTTCTGTTCTAGTTCTGTTTCTAGTTCTGTTCTAGTTCTGTTCTAGTTCTGTTCTAGTTCTGTTCTAGTTCTGTTCTAGTTCTGTTCTAGTTCTGTTCTAGTTCTGTTCTAGTTCTGTTCTAGTTCTGTTCTAGTTCTGTTCTAGTTCTGTTCTAGTTCTGTTCTAGTTCTGTTCTAGTTCTGTTCTAGTTCTGTTCTAGTTCTGTTCTAGTTCTGTTCTAGTTCTGTTCTAGTTCTGTTCTAGTTCTGTTCTAGTTCTGTTCTAGTTCTGTTCTAGTTCTGTTCTAGTTCTGTTCTAGTTCTGTTCTAGTTCTGTTCTAGTTCTGTTCTAGTTCTGTTCTACTTTTTTTTATTTGACGCCATAATTATTCCATATGTTAAACTCGTGAATTTAAAAATTAAAATAAGTTCATGTAGAAATCATTTTCTGGTAGTTTGAGAAAAAAATTTCTTTAAGAATCCTCCTTCTCAAAAACCTTAAAAGGAGATTTAAAATTTACTACCTCATTATAAGTTAAATGTTGAAATATACATATGTATATTTATTTATATCATGTACATTAATTGAATTACACCTACATACATATTTGAAGAATAATCAAATTAAATATAAATATCTATAAATGTTTTTCTGTTTTTCCCAGTAAATCCATTATATATTTATGTACTTTACATAGAGCATGTTGTGATTTCTTTGTAATTTTTAGAAATTACAACTTTGGAAATAATAGGTTTTCTAGGAAACGCGTCTGTTATTGAAGTGCGTTTGTGTTATTGAAGAAAAGAGCGAGTAAAATGATTTAAATATTATCTCTTTTAATGTTATACATTTGTATCAATGTTATTATAAATCTACAACAAACTTAATATGAAAGCAGTGAGCAATATTCTAAGAATTTCTGCTTAAAATTAAGTTTTAAATTAATTTTAGTTAAATCCTTTTAATATGCTATAGATAATCTTAATATAGTTTATGAAATATAATATCTAAAAAGAAAAACTTTTAGTATTGCAATTAATATTGCATGAATTTTGTCTTAAAAGTTTTAAATTTCTACTTTAGAGTAGGCGATAAAATGTTTATTTTCAATCTCCTTTAAATATGCAACAGATATACATAATATCTTTACTGTTGCGTAAAATAAAGGAATAATATTTTTAGTTTAATGAACTTATAGGTTTATCCGCCGTTTTTGGGTATAAAACACTTAAAGTAGACTTTAATTAAGCTTGGTATTACCTCCCTTTAAATATGCAACAGATTTTTATATTGTTTATAGTTTTATGTTTAAGTGCCTATTAAACCATATTCTATAAATCCCGTAGAAAAACAAACCCCTAAACTAAATTTTAATCTTCTTTATAACATTATCCTTAAAGTATGCTTTTGTATTTTCATTCCATGCAGGTAAGTGTGCTGTTTGCCTCTACATCATTCGTTTTTATTATAATGTTTAAACAAACTTTTAATACGTCTATTTAAAACTAGAAATCCTTTTTAACAAATGATCCCTTTTTTCTTAAGACATGTCCTGCTTCGTCGCCTCACTGTCGTCTCAACTATTAAAGACCAATTCCATGCTAAATCCTTGTACGTGTCTCGATTACATATCAAATCATGGCATTTACGTTTTTGTTGTCACATTTTTACGTTTCTATCTCTTCGTTTTTTTGTTGATGTTGTTGTGTTACTTACAAAACAAATATTATTGTTTAATTTTAATTTTACTTAGAAAACTGTGGATGATATGGTATGGCTGAGTGGTTGGTCTGACCAACCAATACCTACTCAGTGAGAAGGTTTATTTGTTTGTCACCTCTTACCTGCCAGCAATGAATGTGTTGAAAGTAGCAAAAGAAAAGGGAATCGAAAAGAAAATCTTCAAGATAAGTTTTTTTGTATATTCTTTGGCTAAAACTTAAAATAAAGATAAACCGAAGCATACTTTAAGGTGGCTATAACAACACCTTAAAGCAGCCTTTTTTCTTCTAAATCCAACGTTTACTGTGCTGTAGCCCCTTGCACTCAATAATTGTAGTCTTTCCAAGCTATAGTGTACTCATATTGTTTGTTTTTGCTGCTGTTGTTGTTGTTGTCGGTGGTATTATAAAGTGTAAAACGTTTCAATTTACACTTGAATACCAAACTAAAGTGGCACTCAAAATATGGCAGAAAAGAGAAAAACTAAACTGCATTACCGCCTTCAATTGTTTGAAGTGCAAAGCAAAAAAACAAAAAAACTAAATATTTGTATATTGTTAAGGTGTAACTCGTTGCTGCAGCCAACTAAATGCTTTTATATATGGAAAAATATTTATAAATTGAAGTTTATTCTCCTGTTTTTTTTTTTGCACTATTCTCTGTGATTTTTTTATTAATATTTTTATTTGTGGGATAACTATTTTTAATGAAAATGTCAGGTTAAAAAACTGACATAACTCTGCATGAATGACAATTATTGTAATAATATAAACGATATTTATATCGTTTTTTCTTAAAAGCATACTTTTATGAGTTAATTTTTAAAGTATGCTTTTAGGCTAATAACCAGTTCAACATAAAATTATAGAAACTTTTCAATGTTTTTGAGATCAAATGACCTAGAGACAGATGGTCTGATTCTACTGTCCGATTTCTGCTTAATATTTGTAAGTATTTTAAATCATAGCGAATTTTATCAAATTCTCTTCAAAACTGTTAGCTGTATTTTGATTACAAGTTTGACAAGGATAGCTGAAGGTCAGACGGATGGATAGATAGATGGATGGACGGAAGGACGGACGGATGGACGGACGGACGGACGGACGGACGGACGGACGGACGGACGGATGGATGGATGGATGGATGGATGGATGGATGGATAGATGGATGGATGGATAGATGGATGAATATGGTTTAAACTAATTTGAACATGAATTTCAATCGATTGCTGTATGAGTGCAAAATCAATACTTTTCTGCATAAAAAATCCGTAAATAAGATTAATTCGTTTAATTATTCCATGATATAGAAGTGCATCCAGTTCCTATAGGTTAGTTTACGTAGGTTGCTCGCTAGTTAGCAAGTTCACTCGGAGGCCTTGTGACCCATTAAGATACCCTTTAAATTGCCATTCACTTATATTGAGAGAAAGGTTTCTCTCCCTAATTTCATTGACTTGGTTCTTCTCTCCGTGAAAACCAGTCGGTATTTCCAATAAAACTGATCATATTTACTAGTGACGAATCTCTGATATAATCTAGATCGCGGAAAAGAGCTTTACCTAGTTAGCTTAGTCTGTGCTCTTGTAAGGCTGGGCATTCACATAGAACCTGTTGTACCCATTCTTCTTCTTCCTCAAACGGTGGTAGCCCATACGTTCCGATATATGTAAGTCCAATCATACAGTGTCCAGTAATTATACCATTGAGAAGCCTAATCGAGTTCATATTAAAAGACCAGAAAGGCCTGGTCCTATCCGTTGTCAGAGTGGGCCAGAGCAGTCTGGATATTCTTTAAGTGGTGAACAGTTCCTATAATCCGCTGGAACTATATTCTGGTGGAATCATTTGAGTAGCGTTTTGAACAGAGAACCTCTCTAGTAACATGGCAGAGTTTCGGAGTTTTGTCTTGTGCCGGTTATTGGAGAGATCCTGTCGAGATGCAAGTTTCCGTTGATCCCAAATGATAATGTTGGTTTAAAGACTGGTGCACGGTGAATCCCATATTTCAGGATAAGTTCATTGCTGTTACCGTAAGGCCAACACAGACCTGTCAGAGGAGTGACTGTGAAGCTAAATGTTGGGAATGTAATAATGGTGAATGAGTGTCAGATGCTTTTCTTGTTGCCTGACGTTTTGAATGGGAATGTTTGATATTCTACTCCAGTGTTATTTTATCCTTGTTTAGTTATAGCATACTTACAAACATAGTGTTCCTATGAAGAAGAACTTCTCTTTGGCTTATTTGATGTATTGGAATTCGTATTTTGGTCTACAGTTTACGTCTCTTGGTGCTGTAGCCGAATCAACAGAATGCATTCCATCTGAGTGGTTGTAAGAGAAGTGATGCTTTGCTAGTACCTTGGCAGTTACACAACGGGGCTGTGATAGTTAGAAATAGTGGGCGTGGCACTTCCCTTAAAATATATAGTAACCAACTTTGACGTTCATGTAAATATTTGTGTTATAAATTGGTGTAATAACAATTGGGGGCGTGACACTCCCCATATGAATGAAATACAAAGTGTTATTTATATTGTTTTTAGGGTAGCGAAGCACACTGGGTATAGCTAGTTACATAGTATATAAATTTAAACTTCATAACTCTATTTTTAACTAATACGATAAATAATTATAATAACATATTCCTTTCTGTTTACAGTTTCAGGTAAATAAAGCATACTTTAAGGCTTGTAATAAGTTTCGTGTCATTTGTATTCATACATACGTAAGTATAATGTATTTTCTTATTTTTTTTTGTAATATACATATAAAAAATTAATTATTATATTTTTCTTCCGGGAAAAATTCATCCAATACCCTCTTTCAAAATCTCAATGATCAATCAACTGGCTTTGAAACATGAAAGTTCTACTTAAATATATCTTTTTTATAACGAGAAACTATATTCGATTTAAAGTAAAAACAAAAATTTTTGCTGCAAATAACTTAGCCATTACTACTAAAAATTCGAGTAGTTTACCTTTTATTCTAAAATTTCCAATAGTTTTTATCGTTCTTAATTTCAACAAAATTTTGTCATACATTTTAGTTCAGTCATTGTTGAATAATTCAGTGATTTTTATATTTGTATTCAGCATCATCAATCTTTATACACTTTAAAGTGTGCACTTGAATTGTATTTTTTGCTCTTGAGTTTTTTTTTGCGTTTTGTTGTTTGATTGTTTGTTATTCTTGAGATACATTTGAGGAATTTCCATTTAAAGGAGTTCCTTTAAGAATGGCAACGGTATTTATTGAAAAGAAAATATATTGAAATACGAGGGTTGTCTCCGGTAAAATACTCTTATTTAGAACCGTTTTCACTAAACAAAATTTTCTAAAGAAAACTTTTCAGATTTTCTTAAACTTTTCACTCCTACTTCCTTTTATTTGTAGAATTTAAAAAAGCATGTAGAAAAAAAATTCAAGAAAAAGATTCTTTACATATGCAAAGATTTAAAAAAAAAAAAATACATACTTATGTATGTTTTAAAATATATTGTTGCATGCTTTACGTTATTTATTTTAAACAATATTGATTTTTGTTTAAATCCTTAAAGTATGCAACAATATTGAAGAATTCATTTAACCTAAAAATATGCTTTAATTCTGGGAATCTTTTAAATTGTATTTTGTTTTACAGCTTTAGCAATATAAAAATATGTTACAAATTTAGTTTTACTCTTCTTTTTAAGTTTACAAAGAAAACATGTGAAATGAAAAGGTTATAAGGTAATAGTTACACTTGTCCAAGTATGAATAAACATTTTTAAGAAATTTTGACTAAAAATAGAATTTATGCTTTGCAACTGAAATACATTGGGTGAATAATTAAAAAATTTAGAATTTGTTCAAATAAACAAAATAACTTCTAACTAACTAATTAACTAACTAACTAACTAACTAACTAACTAACTAACTAACTACTAACTAACTAACTACTACTAACTAACTAACTAACTAACTAACTAACTAACTACTAACTAACTAACTAACTAACTAACACTAACTAACTAACTAACTAACTAACTAACTAACTAACTAACTCTACTACTAACTAACTACTAACTAACTAACTAACTAACTAACTAACTAACTAACTAACTAACTAACTACTAACTAACTAACTAACTAACTAACTAACTAACTACTAACTACTAACTAACTAACTAACTAACTAACTAACTAACTATACTAACTAACTAACTAACTAACTAACTAACTACTAACTAACTAACTAACTAACTAACTAACTAATACTAACTAACTACTAACTAACTAACTAACTAACTAACTAACTAACTAACTCTAACTAAAACTAACTAACTAACTAACTAACTAACTACTACTAACTAACTAACTAACTAACTAACTACTAACTAACTAACTAACTAACTAACTAACTAACTAACTAACTAACTAACTAACTAACTACTAACTAACTAACTAACTAACTAACTAACTAACTACTAACTAACTACTACTAACTAACTAACTACTAACTAACTAACTAACTAACTAACTAACTAACTAACTACTAACTAACTAACTAACTACTAACTAACTAACTAACTAACTAACTAACTAACTAACTAACTAACTAACTAACTAACTACTAACTACTAACTAACTAACTAACTAACTAACTACTAACTAACTAACTAACTAACTAACTAACTAACTAACTAACTAATAACTAACTAACTAACTAACTACTAACTAACTAACTAACTAACTAACTAACTAACTAACTAACTAACTAACTAACTAACTACTAACTACTAACTAACTAACTAACTAACTACTAACTAACTAACTAACTAACTAACTAACTAACTACTAACTAACTAACTAACTACTAACTAACTAACTAACTAACTAACTAACTAACTAACTAACTAACTAACTAACTAACTAACTAACTAACTAACTAACTAACTAACTAACTACTAACACTAACTAACTAACTAACTAACTACTAACTAACTACTAACTAACTAACTACTACTAACTAACTAACTAACTAACTACTAACTAACTAACTAACTAACTAACTACTAACTAACTAACGAACTAACTAACTAACTAACTAACTAACTAACTACTAACTAACTAACTAACTACTAACTAACTAACTACTAACTAACTAACT
>NW_023997113.1:0-26603 GCF_015586225.1 Lucilia sericata | reverse complement strand
GTGTTAACATTGAATTTTCCTTTCTTTTCCGGGTATATTCAGGATTTACTCCCTTCATAGCAGATTTACCACTGTATGTTCTCTGTGAGTAGGAACAAGTCCTTGCCTTATTTGATGGATTCATGTTTTGGTCTACCGACTACATCTCTAGGCGCAGTTGCCGTCTCAACGAGGCCATTCCATCTATGAGGTGGTAAATAGAAGTGATGTTTTGCTTCTCTGAAGTTCAGCAACGGACCAGCAATGGTTAGAGATTAGATTGCATGAATACTTAAGCATAGTGTTGGATATGGAAGGACAGAACAAAAATTGCCACAAAGGGACGGTGGTGAATCGTCAAAAAAACCTCACAACTTAAAAAAAAAACCCGTTTTATCCATTAACCAAAGTCACCAAATATTGACTCCTTGACATTTGAAATTGTATCTACATCCGACCGGCTCTTTACTTTAGGCGAACTGGTCATCAATGTATACTGAACACATTGGAATAATCGAACGGGCCTGATCGTATACCAGGCACAGAATATGTCGGAATCTTTGTAACACTGAGCCCAGACAGAATGTCTTGGTTAATCGGAAAACTAGAGCAAATACCAGTAGGAACCCGTTGTTATATGGATGGCTCTAATTGGGGGATAAAGTGGGTTCTATATTGAAGACCCAGAAACAGTTAATATAGTTATATATTAAGTTTAATTTTCAGTGTAGAAATCAGTACTTAATTTCTTCTCCATGCAAGCGGGTCCACGGAAATTGATATACACACCAATATCTCCCGACAATACTTCAGCCAGTTCGCCGTCTAAGTTTGTCTTATCCAGTTCGCATAGGGTATTACTAATACTTTTATTTAAACAAATTATTACGAAATTACAGATATATGAACAAAAATCCACAATAGTACTAAAATGACTCAAGGTTGAAAAAGTTTTGCATGAGTACTAAGGTAGAGACGGAAGATCTGCCAGAAGAGCGGCTCGGTAATCAACATTTGAATCATGAATTTTGAAACTTTAAAAATGTTAAAATTTTTGCTGAAAGCGAAAAACGACACGAAGTTTTCAGAAGCAGAGAAGTTTAGATGTTCTCCAATTCAAAAAGTATAGCAAATACACCCGTCCAGACCAATGAGTGATGATCATTACGACCAATCTTTTTCACTCGTAAACAAAAATTTTAGATCTGACATATTCTCAAATAAATGTTTATGTGTTTGAGGGCAATTGTGTTTGTATGTATTTTTGTTCATCTTTTGTCGTGGTGAATTTCGTTTTCTTCCGGTGTTAACTTTTTCCAGAGAATGAGTGCCTTTAACATGATATGTTAAAAAAAATACGTCACAAATATTTTCTAATGTTTCTATGTGTGGAAATAGTGTTGTTGTTGGATATGAAACTGTTGTTATTGTCATTTGCGTTTGCTAAGGGGGATTTTTTTTGTTGCTGTTCCTCCTATTCAATTGTCAATGAAGTGTGACGTTTATTTGCAATTGAACTATAAAGTACGAATAATAACAACTAATAAATTAAATAACAACTTAAAAACATGTTTTAATTATCATGATTGGGATTTTTTGTTGTTGTTTCAGTTTGTTTTAATGTTGAACTCCTTTAAATTAACCTGTTCTATATGGAATAATTTCATTTTATTGCATTTAATTGTTATGATTTTCAAATGGGGAAGGACAAATAGAAATTATTTCATTGTTTTGTTTTTTTTTTTAATTAATAATTAATATTATGACTACTAGCGGAATAATAATTATCATTGATAAACAATTCCAAGAAAATTAACAATAAATCAAATTATTATTTTGTTTTTGCAAATCACAGTTGAAGTATAAAATTTATACCTACAAATTAAAATTATATACAAATAAGTTAATTTCTTGGTTAAATTGTTGTTAAACTGATTAATATTATATTTGCAATAAATTTTTATAAGAAAATAGAATTAAATCTGTTTTATGAATGGAAAAATTTATGATTGTATTTAACAATGGAAAATATTTTTTTTAACAAAAGTACAAAAAAAGAAAATTTATTGCATCATGCGTGGAAGAATTTATAAGTTATTGTTATGAATAGTCATAATCCCAGGAACAATATTAACAACTAAGAGTGCCACACTCGGCCGTGCCGAATCGTATATACCCTTCTGCACACAGGTATGAAAAATATATAATTATTTTTTAATAAAATTTAAACAAGTAAGAGTTCTTTATTAGACTATGCCGAAGCTTATATACCCTTCACCATTCGCTCTAAATGTTAAAGAAAGGAAAAGTGCCAAAAAAGTTCCCAGCTTTACATGCTTAGTTTCTTGTTTCTAAGTTCAATATTATAGAAAATTCATAAAGTACTTTTGAAGAAGAAGGATAAAGTGCAAAAAGTTTCCTTTAATATGTTCTCACTTACTCCAGGCTGTAGTACATGCTTAATTTTTATTAAAAGAATGTACCTTAGAAGTAAAAAAAGTACCAAAAAGTCTCACTTAAATATTACTCTATATGCTGATGGTACGTATTCTGAGTGGACACACAGGACTACGAGCACATCTATGCAAAATTGAACGTGCGGATTCAAACGAATGTAGAGCATGTGGAGAGGACAGTGAAACTCTGGAGCACTTTCTTTGCCACTGCCAGGCATTCGTCGAAGTATCTTGGAAGTGATGTTATTCCGGAAATAACATTCCTGACTAACACTGATTGGAAGATTCTTAGGAATTTCGTTCAGGAAACTGAGTTTCTGAACACTGAAAAATAATTCTTTCAGTTTTTTTTTTTCAGGAAAAGGAGCGCATAACAGGCCAGATAGTGGCCTAGGTGTATTTCTTCGGATTTGATGTAGTATACATCCACCTATCGACCTACCTACCTACCTAGAAATAAAAAAAGTACCAAAAAGTCTCACTTACTCAGGACTCTATATGCTTAATTTCATGTTTCTAGATTCAATATTATAGAAAATTCAAAAAGTACCTTTTAAAGAAAGAAAAAGTAACAAAAAGCCCCCTTTTACTTGTTCTCACTTACTCCGGGTTCTACTAAATTTTTAGAGGTTATCTGGGTTTGTGGCTCATATTTTCGTTATTTACGAACCGGTTTTTCTGATTTTAAACAAGAAACTTCTCGAATTGTTGAAGATTTGGGTCCCGAAGATATCTGGGGTCTTCAGAAAATTGATTTCAACAAGCATACAGAAGGACATACAGACATCAGTTCCGTTTGGGAATGATATCAATCTCAATGCATACCTCAACAAGGAAAAAACAATCAATGATCTAAAGTCAACCCCCAACATCTACCGGTATACCTGAAGGTGATTACTCTTTAGATGACATAAAAGATTGCATTATTTAAAATGCAATCCCCATCAGCTAATGAACCATTCCAGGGCATTCCTTAAACTCTTAAAGCTCGCGCAACCACACCACTGAGATGGCCCTGATGATTCGGCAACAGCACTTAAAAACGTATTTGGTAGTCTGAAATACCCAGACAATAAATCAAGATCCTCTGTATGTCAGATAATATGACAAAGGATGTGGGAATATCCAAAGATAATTTGAATCCAATAATTGCCCCGACAAGTTAAGTGGTGGACCTCAACCACAAGTCGCGTAGTTTGAAACAATATGCATCATGTTGAGATGGCAACTACACAGCGGGAACTTCTCTGAAGTAAAAGGACCACTAAATCAGTACTAGTCACCTATCGGGCAGATTAGTCTTTCCCGATCGTTCACCAACTTACCATTCTCAGGCCGTAAAGAACGATCTATGGAATGACAGATAACTACCAAGTGTCAACCTGAAAATGCCCCATCCTATACTTACTTCCTACTACGCGAAGAGTAAGGATACTCAACGGGTTCAGGAATCCAGCATAAGTTGCTATGTCGCATCACCCAGTGAGATCTGTTAAGATGGCAGTACCACCAGAGAGAGAATCCAGACAAATATGTCATAGGATATATCAGTCCTTAAACCAACATTCTCCCCCCGCAAATTTGGTTTTAAACCACTGCCACTACGTGGATCCCGAAGGAATCTCAACCAACTGACTAGCCAGGATAAAGACCACCCGTAGTTCCAGATTATCTGGTGCTCTGGTTTCAAGTCATTCCAAGGAAAGGCCGAGAATACATTTGATCATCATCAGTTTATAGTCCCGGCAGGCTAGAGATTTTTTTCCCGGTATATTGCAATAACACCAAGATGGAGATTTCAACAAGGGTAACATGCCCCCGGGGGGAATGACAAACAGACAAATGGACGTAGATTAATCGACAGACATACAGAGAGGCGGACATAGCTTAATCGACTCCGATAACCTTAAGGACTCAGAATATATGTATACTTGTTGGAAATTTATATTATAGAAATTACAAACGGAACGACAACTTATATACCCTTCTCACGAAGGTGAATGGTATAAAATAATTTTATTAAAAAAAAGTAATTTTAAAATATTATTTATAATTCTTAAATGTTATTTAAATATTAGTTTGCAAAAAAATTTTAATTTCTAAAATCATTAGAATTTTGAAACGACAGATTTATTTGCAAAATATGTTTGTTCTGTTCCATTGTGCATAATGTTTTTATAACAGAGTATAGTCATACTACATATAGTCATACTAAAGTCATACTAGATATAAATAGAGCCCTCTAACATGTAAAAACTAGTAGGCGTTTAAATAAACTAGATAATCACCTATTACGTGTTTAATAAATTTCCTTAATTTACCTGAGGGGTTAATAAAACCTAAACGTGTTTTTTATATTTTTCTTAAAATAAAATATTTGAAGGATCTATGTATATAAATAGTTTAAACATAATTTCATATTTGTAAACAAAAATTTTAGTACTTTTTGTGGTTTTATAAGATTGAAAAAATCATCATTGAAATGTATCCAAACACGTATTTGGTCTATTCATTTTTATAGTTATTTATCATTTATTTTTTATTTTGAATAAAGGTGTGTAACGACACTTTAACATTGAGTTTTTTAACATTAGAATTAAAATGTACTTGTATCATTTTGATTTTGGTATGACACCAATGAAGATTTAAATGATTCAAAGAAATTCCATATTAAGGTATTTCTAATGAATTTTAATCTTATTACTATTTTTATGTCTTTGAACTGATTATGACATTTGTTTATGAAGATAAAAACATATTTTGGTAAATATTTTTTTGAAAAATACCCTTTTCTTAAAAGGAATTATTTTTCTGAAATTTTTTCTGCTTAAAATACCACACACAATATTCCATCTTTGATTTTGTAAATTACAAAACAATAACATACGTAACGTATTGTTCTTGCTCTGTTTTATTTTAATAAACAGGTCGATCTACAGACACAGATCTATGTGAGGTTGTCAGAGTTAAAGAAAGATCCCTGGCATTTAACAGTATACAATGGGAGTCTTCTATTGCATAACTATGCTGAAATCTAGAAGAGTTACGGTAAGTCTTGGTAACAGCGTTAAGTCCAAGCAAGTTGAACAATGCTCACCTCAGAGCGGTGTAATGTATCCACTAGTTTAACTCATTGTTGTTAAGTCGATTCTTATTGAATTACTGATACCAGGAATGTTCATAGATGTAATATTGTGTCCAACGCTCTGATGCTACTCAATAACTGAGCCACAGGCATTGGACTAGTAGTAAATTTAAGCCAAACTGAACTGGTTAAACAACTGTGAAATTTCCTTATCAAACTATGATAAATTTCTAGGAATTATCCAAGCTTCGAAATTATTTTCTACACCGGATGTAAGATGTTTGGGATGAACGGGGACTTAGTCCCAATATAGTTAATTGGATGTACATATATAACTATAGTACATTCCATTATTATATACAGATCTCTGGTATGTTGGACTTCAACTAAGAAGAAATTTGTTGTAAATCAACTATACAAAGTTCAGAAATCGGAATGCATTGGAATAACAAGTGCTCTAACACTATGTACACATATTGCACATCCTACCTATATATTGCCACATCTGTCTGCAGAGCAGCGAGGCTTAACTCATCTGGATGTTGGATATAAAAAATATATTGACAAGGTAAGATCTGATTCATGGTAAGATAAGATTCAATCTTGAACCAAACCATCCGACTATAAAGCGAAATACATGGGCTTTGATAGAAGTCAGACTTTCTTACAGGAACGACTGTTGTAGTGGTCACATACCGAGCTAATATACCACAAGTATTTTTTGATTTTGCCGTCTTCTTTAAAGAAGTTGGAATAAGTACATCTCACAGTCTTCCTATAAAGTATAGTCCCATAAAGTATAGTGTTTTCATCCTGTATGATCTCAATATTCGTAGCAACATAGCAATTTTTATCGATATACAATCTGATCTTCTCTCGCTAAACTTTTATACTACCACTTCCCTACTAGTCAGACAATGTAAGAAAAATCTTTCAACGGACCCTTATATGGATCTTTGCGCATAAAGACTATTATCGAAATGAACAGGCATATGAGCTAGCCTGAACGGGATCTGCTCTGGATATTGCCAACGCAACTCCGTTAGGTTTTATCAGATTTTTCTTCGGAAAATTTATTTCTACAAGCATCCAGACAGACATGAGAAAGGTACAAGACTCCTTATTAACCATATAGGCGAGACAATGGGTGATAGGCAGACATTGAAGTCGGCTTGGGATCCCCTCCAATGAATACTGTCGCACTTGCAAAGATAGGTAAAATGAAGGAACGGTCTTACGTCTTCTGTGCTAATGTCCAATTCTAGCTGCTAAGAGAAACATATTCCTTACATGTCTGACAGAACTATTGAAGAAGATATCTGTGGTCTTTAGAAAATTTATTTCAACAGACATTCAGACGGATATACATATCTGAGGATGAAATCAAATTCTAAAGAATAAGACACAAACAATATCGTACTAAATAAGCAACTAATTCTTCTTCTCATACAAAATGTATGGAACAGGAATTGAAGGATGGTATCATCGTTAAAAGTCCAAAGAAAGAAAACTATTGTTGTGTGGAAACTCGAGAGTAATAACTCTTCTAAGAATGGTGTATACATACATATATTGAACAACCGCGAGTGTATAGGATCTTGAACTTCGACCACAACCAGATGACAGTTTTCGACCACAAAAATCGAGTGTCGATCATGTCAGAAGCATGATTATTATAGTGGATTAGTCTGTTAAATTTAAGATCACCTCTTCATTTGCCAATTATGGACTTTAAGAAGACTTTTGGCGCACTGGACTACAGGACTATGTGAAAAGCCATGGTTTGTAAGGTTAACCAACCATGAAAATCAAGTTTGGCATTAGTGGGAATCGGAATTATAGTGGAAATTCGGAAACCTGGAGAACTTATGCTGACATTATTTGTCAGCTTGAGGCAGAAACATTGAACACAGGTAAAAATATTAATAAGGGAAAACCACAACCAGCCATCCACCAAGCGAGGATGCACGTCAAGTCTTCCAAAGAGAATAACCAAAATTTTAGTCCAGCAATAATCGTGATCTATGGCTTCAGAAATCATCGGACGTAAGTGAAATTGGATAAACATACATTGCGAAATCTGAAAGAAGACCTTGAGCGAACAGTATTTGTTTGGAATCCATAAGGCAGCCGAATAAGATTATCGACCCATAAATGGAGAAGATAAATCGAGCATTCTTTATAGATCCATCTATGAATTCTCATAGAAATAATGATTCACTATAGTCTTCAGCATAAAAGTAACATAGATAGTACATAGTTTCTTAGGGCATATAAACAAACCAAGACTTTGACCAGTTACCAACTTATCTTTAGAAGCATACTTATTTATGTACATGATCTAGAACAGGGGTCGGCAAACTATGGCTCGCGAGCCAAATGCGGCTCTTTGGATGTGGAGCTGTGGCTCTTTAGTTTCATACACACATTTTATTTATTTTATAAAAAATATTTATATATTTTAAAATTTTCGGAATCGATTAACGAGCAGTGCATTAATACTAACAAAACAATTCGCAAAAGTTTCTACAATATATATACACAACTTTTTAACTTTGCTTAATCGTTCTGTACATGAACGAAACAAAAATATATACTTTTTGAGTGAGAAAGAAAGAAAACAACACAGTTAACTTTTCGCTCATTTCCTTGCTTTTACAATCGTACATTTGAGAAAAAATCCTCATTGAACCATTTGGAATTGGTATTGGATCTCTAGAAATGCAAAGTTTAAAAGCAAGTTGGAAGAGTTAGGTAAAAAGCCAACTAATAAATGAAAATTTTGAGTCATTTTTGAAACTTTAAACTACAAGTTATGATCCAATCTTTCTAAAGCCATACAAACCTATCATTCCCATTGAATTTGTTCCATGTACAAGTTAATATTGTAAGAAAATGTTGGATTCTTTAAAGTGTTGATTGAAAAGTTCCTATAAACAAATGGGGTATTATATTAGCGCTCCTACGAAGTGCCATTAAAAAGATGTAAAACATGATCATACATTCCGAAATTTTCGTGTTTTTCGAATAAAAAGATATTTTTTGGAAATTTAAAATAAGTAACTAATTTATCTGGACAGTTTGGATACAGTTAAATACTAAAAACTTGGTCTATTTGAAACTTGGTCTATCAAAAAATTAAAAATTTTTAAATATTGCACGTTTTAATGACAGTGATCTATGAAAGATTGATATATTTTTTGCATAAAATTTTTGGCTATAAATAAATAAGCGACCAGAAAGCGTATTATGGACCCATCGTTACAAAATTTGGTAATGAGATTTTGTATCCTATGAAACTTGTTTGTGTTGATTTTCATCACTATACTTGTATTTTAGACTGTTGTATGTATTTTTGTTCTTATAAACTTGTTTATGACGAATTTCACCACTATGCTAATATTGCCTGTTTTGAGCGTTAAAGCGTGGGGATCTAATATGGGGGATAGGATCAATTATGAGCCGATCATCACGAAATTTGGTAAAGTAATTTTTGTTCCTGTTTGTGTTGAATTTCGTCATAATACTGCTATTATTAAGCCAGTTCTGATTGTTAAATTAAAATTTGGAAGATAGATTTTTGTTCTTATACAACTTGTTTGTCTCGAATTTCGTCGCTATACTGCTACTGTTAAGTCAATTATGATCGTTAGAGTAATTTTTTTTAAAGGGGCCTTATATTGGGGTTGGTCAATTATGGTTCGATGTTCGCAATACATTACATAAAAAAACTTGTGCAAAATTTTATCTCGATTGCTGCCTAATTAATATATGTACATAACTATGACACTTTATACTGTATTTAAATGATATCACTGTCGGCCCACTCTAATAAACTTTTATATCTCTATATAACAAGTGTTAATTAAAAACGTATTCGAGTGACCCACAAAAATTCATTTGTAATGTTTTAATAAACAAACATTTTGTGGCTCTTTTAAAACCCATGTTTTGTAAAATGTAAGTTTTGGCTCTTCCGACTCAAAAGTTTGCCGACCCCTGATCTAGAAGCATCTTTTATTGTTTATATTTTAACTAAAATGTCAATAAAACAACACCATTGACATGGTGGTAACGAGCAAAAGATTTAATTATATACATAATTTAAAAAAAAAAAATTGCACAAAAAAAACCTTAAATAAAGCAATTAAAAGTCTAGACCAAAAATAAACAACTACACAAGTACAGAACATTAATATACCTTAAATGTCAAGTATAAAAAACTTTATTACGTTAATGAAACATTATCAATGTTAATTTTAATTATAATTAACACAGTTATTCTGAAATTAAAGAAGTTATTTATTCTTTCATAAAAGTACTACCAGCTCTATTATTAAATGACCAAGAAGACCAACAAAGCTCAGTTCATAATTGATTTCAGTGTCTGTATGTTGTACTTTATGTTCAAAATATTCATACATAATTTACTAAACATTATAATTACCAAATATTATAATTAAAATTGTAACTTGTAGTACGAGTACTAGAGCAAAATATATACATACATTGGTTGTACATAATTAAGTGGAAAACATGCCGACCAAGTACACTTCATTTGTGTACAATTTACACTTGAACTAATACAAATACTTGTAGTTAAGTTCAAATTTTACAATTTTTTACCCAACTGTTCGGGGTGACTGTACCGAGTTTGCTAAGTGAGCCTACTTCTTCTTTCTAAATATCTATAACTAGGAGAGCGTTTTTAATGATGTTTATAATGCCCTATTGGTACTTAAAGCACAGCGATCGTTGTAAAAAACGTATAAGTTAAATGAGTTATTGATAGGAAAGCTTTTGCAGTTTTGAATGAAAAAAACTGTTCGAAAGTTTCTATAAAATCTAACAGAATTATACGAAAAATATATTTTAGCTTTTCACCTTTTTTTTAACTTTTTGATACAAATTGTAATAAAACATTAAAAAGCTCTTAAAACTATGAAATCTTTAAGGCTTTGCATAACAAAGCTTCATATATAAGGTTTAAACATTTTTGTATAAACAAAATCAAATAAGCCTTTCTATAAAAAAATGCTTGTAAAGTTTTTAAATAAACCAAAGCTTTTCTATGATAAAAAAGCTGTACTACGAACAAAAGCTTTTAAATCATTTATCTGAGAAAACCTTTTAAGCTTTCCCTTATAAATACTAACGTTTTTAATGAATTAAATAGAAAATAGTTCTTTAAAAAACTTTTTTCTTTCTGAAAAAAGCTTTAAATGCTTAGCTATTAAAAAAAGTTCTTTAAAATAGCTTTTAAGGTAATTTTTACAAAAATGCATTTCCATTACAAATGCTCCTAAAGCTTTTCTGTGTAAAATATGTTTAAAGCTTTGCTATGAAAAGTGCTTTGACTTTCTAAAAAAAGGATTTTTAGTTTTTTTTATAAAAAATTTTTCAAACTTTTCCATGAAGAAGCTTAAATAGGTTTTCTATAAACAAAACCCGTTCTGGGAAAAGTTTTTTGTTTAAGCTTTATGTAAGCTTTTCAGTAATGAAAGCTTTAAGCAATTCTTATTCTTCTATTAACCTAACTTTTACACTTCTAATGAAAACGCATTGGAAACAATTCTATAAAATAGAGTTTTTTTCAATGAAAAAAAGCTTTTAAACTTTTATATTACAAACGCTTACAGAACTTTTCTGTGAAAAGTATTTTTAAAGCTTTGCTATTAATTTCCACTTTAAAGCTTTTCTATGGAAAGAGCTTTCACTTTTATAAAAAAGATGTTAAAGGATTTTAAAGTTTTTTAATAAAAAATATTTCAAACTCTTCCATAAACTTTTATATTACAAACGCTTACAGAGCTTTTTTGTGAAAAGTATTTTTAAAGCTTTGCTATTAATTTAGACTTTAAAGCTTCTGTATGAAAAGAGCTCCGTTCTCCAAAAAAAAAAGGATGTTAAAGGATTTACAAGTTTTTTTTATAAAAAGGCTTTCAAACTATTGAACGAAGAAGCTTTAAAAGCTTTTCTATGAACAATATCCCTTCTGGGAAATTAGTTTTTTGTTTAAGCTTTATATGAAACTTTGTGTAGGCTTTTCAGTGATGAAAGCTTTAAGCAATTTTCCTCCTCCAATTAACCTAACCTTTATCCTTTTAATGGAAACGAATTGGAAACAATTCATTAAATAGAGTTTTTTTATTGAAAAAGCTTTTAAACTTTTATATTATAAATGCTTACAAAGCTTTTCTGTGAAAGTATTTTTAAAGCTTTGCTATTAATTTATGCTTTAAAGCTTTTCTATGAAAATACCTTTGACGTTCTCAAAAAAAATAGATGTTAAAGTTTTTTTTATGAAGAAATCTTCTATGAACAAGCTTCAAGAGCTTTTCTATAAAAATACGCTGTTCTGGAAATTAAATTGAAAAAATTATTTTAAACTTTCTATATAAAAGCTCAAATACATTTCTCTGAAAAAAATTCTTAAGAACTTCATTCTGTCAAAGAAAATAAAATTTTCTATGATAAAAGCTTTAAGTCTTTTAATGCTTTTAAGCTATTCTAATGAAAAAAGTTTCTCATAAAAAAAACATAAATTCAAAAACTGCTGGGTATAGTTAGTTATTCACTTACATTTTCATATATATTTGACTATATGCAACAAATATTTTTTAACACAAATTTACTTGTTTAGTAAATGAAACATAAAAATCCATACATAACCCATTTAGAAAATGTCAAAATATTTCACTATAAATATAAACATATGAATTTTCATAAATATAATACGAATGTATGAAACAAATAATATAAAATTATTACATTTTATTAAACTGTTGGTAATATGTTTTAATAATTTACAAGGACACTTGTTTTGTGTGTGTGTTTTTTTGAAAATTGTTTAAGAAATATTTTATAAATTATTATTTGGCACTTATTAAGTGTTAAGTAAACTTAACAAAACAACAACAATGCAAAACAAAAGATATTAAACTCAAAACAAATAAATGGAAAAAATAAAACTTTATAAAAATCATTCGAATGGAAATAATTAGCTGCAGATATTTACGAAAAAAAAATATATACGAAAACTTTTTTTATTGTTTTACGTTTCCATTTATATGGAAATGAAGTTACAAAGTTCATAAAGAATCACAACTGTAGACTGTTTACAATTTAATCTTTTTATACTTATAATCAATTCTTTTTTTAATTACTTATTTTTTTCATTTTTGTAAACATAACTTAATTGTCGTTTATTGCGTTTCCTATTTTGGCTTAAATTAGAATCTTAATTAGGCATTATTTTCTTAATTATTTTTTAGGTCAACGCCCCTGTCTGTATAAAGTTTGAAAATTTTCTTAAGGCTGTCAATAAAGGCTTAAGAATGGCTCATGACTATAAAGTAACTCTTAGGGATTTTCATTCAATCAGAAATTTTATGTTTCTGTGTTCAATATTGTAGAAAATTCTAAAAATATAATTTAATGAAAGAAAAAGTACCAAAAGTCCCTTTCATTTACTCAGGTCCGCGCATGTTAAATTTTATATTTCTATGTTCAATATCGTAAAAAAATCCAACAAATACCTTCTGAAAAACGAAAAAGTACAAAAATATCTCCCAATAAATTCTCATTTAAAAAGGACCGTGTGTCATGTGTTCCGGTTCCCCATTATAGTTAATCCAAAAGGTACCATTTAAAGAATATAAAAGTACCAAAAGTCCCCACTTACAGATTATTATTCAGTCAGGACCATGCAAGATCAAATTTATGTTTCTAAGTTGAATATTCAAAAAGTACTGTTTGAGAGATAAAAAGTACTTAAAAATTCTCACTTAAAGAATCTTATTCAATAAGATATGGTTTTTAGATTCATATTATAATACATATAAAGAGTATCATTTGAAGAAAGAAAAAGTACCAAAAGTGGAATAAATTCTACCTTTGTGGAAAGTACTAATAAAAAGAATACCATTTGCCCCCCTTTCGTCTAGGAATGAACTATTTCGAGAACTAAGTTTACAAAATATTCCTTGTTTAAATCTATATATCACAAATAAAACTCAAACGATTCAAATCTGTATTAAAGAAAATTGTGCTTTCAAAAAGTACCTACGTACCCGAATTCCAAAGTTATATACCAATAGCTTATCTTGTGTGAGTAAATTAATTGGCTAAAATTTTTTGAATAAATTAAATTTCCCGTTTTGTCCCTTTTTGGTACTATTTTGTTTCAATAAATATTACAGAGTTAGTACATAATTTAATAGGTATAAATCGAAAAAGTTTTCTTAATGTGTTAAAAAAAGTACCAAAAATACAGTTTTCTCTCTTTAACAACCCAAAAGGACTGAATTTTAAAAAGTACGAAACAGGTGTCTCATAATTTTGAAAGATATATCCCAAATATTTACAAACATTTTATTGTATTTATTAGTTAGAAAATTATAAAGGGCCAAAAAAGGTACCAAAATCAAATTTGTTACACATTTTCACCCCTTAAAAGTACGAATTTGAAAAAAAGTACCAGACACCCATCTGATCATTTTAACAGTAGTTACAGGTGCATTTAAAATCTTTCTTGTATCACTAATATTAAGTAAGATAATTAAGAAAACCTGTTTTACCCTTTTTTCCCTTTTTACCCCTTAGTGGATCTACATAACCAAAAACTGGTCAATGACTCCAGCTATCAAAGTTTTTTATATTTTATTATTTTTATCCCTCGTTGTTGTTGTAGTCAGTGTGGGTGAGTACACAATCCTTGGTCGTTGAACTTCGTGCCGTTTGGGTTCGAAAAACCGATTATAATGGGAACAGAGTCCCTCATTCATTAATGGTGCTTCTAAAATTCTCGTAATGCACATATTTAACACTTTATATGGGGCTGATATAGAAGGTGCCACACCCATTCTTTACATCGATTCATATAGATTCAAAGTTGCCCGTGCAAAATTTTTGAAATGTAGCTGTGTAGCTTCTCATGTAGAATATACTACAGTTTTAGAACAAAAAGTAGCCATATCTGCTTGCAGCTCAGCGAGGCGTAACTCACCCGGAAGTTGGAAATGAAGAACATATAGACACGCTAAGATTTTAAGCCAATTACCTCCAATCTTAAACCAACCATCCGATTTACATTACCCCACACACTGATTTTGATAGAGTTTTCAAAGTCAGAGTTCCTTCCAGGATCGAGTGGTGTAGGGGTAATCTACCGAGCGAATATACCACCAGAATCTTTACAGATGTTCTAAAATGAACTGTGATGTTGGTTCTGGTGTCTTTTGGGGTAAGTATATGTCACTACCTTTCCAAAAAGTGCAGTGTCTTTCAAGCTGAAATATTCGCGATAATTTCAGCTTGTAGGGTACTACACGACCTCAATATTCGATAGTCAAGTGTCATTTCTCTCACTAAATTCTTACATTACTACTTCCCTATTAGTTAGGCAATGAAAGGAGAAAAAAGGATTTATTAAGGCTGGATCGCCTGTCTGATATTACCCTTGTTTGGGTCCCTGCGCAGAGAGACTATTATGGAAATGAACAGGCAGATGAGCTTGACAGAACGGGTTCTACTCTTGATATCTCCAACGCCGTTCCAGTAGCAACGCCATTAGGTTTTATCAAGAGTAGTATCCTCAGATTCTATCTTCAAAAGTCTAAAAATAGGTGGAATAACCTAGACACGTTCAATGAGAAATGCACAAGTCACCTTATAAACCGAAGTAGACGGGATATATCGAGATTTATAGCAGTAATAACAGGACACTGGGTGCTAGGCAGACATGCAAATAGGCTTGGGCTACCCTTCAATGAACACTGTCGCAGTTGCAAAGACAGGGAAAAGGAAGTAACTGCGAATGCCTTGTTCTAACCGTGAAAAGAAACCGTTTTCTTGGCAGCTACTTCATATCTAACCTTTGTGAGATATCTGGATCTAAAACTATAAAATACTACTTCTAACGAGGGGAGTGGTCCGGTCAAAACAGAGCTTGACTGTTCGCGCGTAGTGAACTGCCACGTTAACCAACCAACCAGCCTAAAGTTCCTTTTGACACAGGAAGATACATTAGAAGGCAGACACAGAATATTTCGGAACCTTTGAAACACTGATTCCAGATAGAATGTCATGGTCATGCAGAACATTAGAGCAAATACCCGTAGGAATCCGTTGCTATATTGAAGGGCAAAACGAGCCAAGATGAAGGCCTCATCATATGGATACCATATGAATTATCTCCAAAATTGCGACCTGTAGTTTGATTACAAGCCCTATTGGGGGGTTCACTTGTATGGGGGCTAGGTGAAATAATGGACCGATCTTAACCATTTTCAATAGGCTTCGTCTACGATACCATAAAAGATCATGTGCCAAATTTCAATGAATTATCTCCAAAATTGCTACCTGTAGTTTGATTACAAGGTTTAAAAGCCCTATTTGGGGGTTGAGTTGTATGAGGGCTAGGTGAAATTATGGACCGATGTTAACCATTTTCAATAGGCTTCGTCTGCGATACCATAAAAGATCATGTGCCAAATTTCATTGAATTATCTCCAAAATTGCGACCTGTAGTTTGATTACAAGGATTACAAGCCCTATTGGGGGGTTCAGTTGTATGGGGGCTAGGTGAAATAATGGACCGATTTTAACCATTTTCAATAGGCTTCGTCCCTGGGACAATAGAAAATCATGTACCAAATTTCATTGAATTATCTTCAAAATTGCGACCTGTAGTTTGATTACAAGGTTTACATGGACGGACGGACAGACGGACGGACATAGCTAAATCGACTCAGAAAATGATTCTGAGCCGATTGGTATACTTTAAGGTGGGTATAGGACCAATATTATTTTGCGTTACAAACATCAGCACAAACCCAATATACCCACCCCACTAAAGTGGTGTAGGGTATAAATATTTCTGGAAGAAACCCATAAGGCCGGTGGGTAGAGCCACAAAGATCCTATGGGGTGACCGTAACTTAAAACTGCGTTTAACCTTTACAGTTTACGGAGTAGCATTTTATTTAGAAGGCAGACACAGAATATTTCGGAACCTTTGAAACACTGATCCCAGATAGAATGTCATGGTCAAGCAGAACATTAAAGCAAGTACCTGTAGGAATCCGTTGATACATGGATAGCTCTAAATTGAAGGGCAAACCGAGCCAAGATGAAGGCCTCATGAGTAAGGTGTACATCGTATGGGTACCAGACCACTCGGGAGTAGTCGACAACAAGATAAGATAAATAAAACAAGATAAATAAAAAAAATTGTGGAAGAAACCCATAAGGCCAGTGGTTAGAGCCACATAGATCCTATGGGGTGACCGTAACTTAAAACTGCGTTTGACCTTTACAGTTTACGGAATAGTATTTTATGTCATTAGTTTAAAGGAGTAAAATACTCTCCACGCTTGCTTACAAATAAGTAGTTATGTAAGTACTATCCTTGCTAATAATTATATAAGTATATTGTTTGGTTTTTTTAATAAAAAAATAGCCGACGAGAATACGTCCACTGCTACTAACAGTTTTAGCCGGACATAACACCGAAGCAGGTATCAGGTTTGGTCTTTACAGAATTTAAGCAATTTCTTCGCAACAAACTGATTTCATCATATATAAGGAGGTTAGTGCTAAGGAAAGCTGAGGACTTCTAAATTTACAAATTTATTTACGATTTATATTTTTTTAAATAATCAATTAATTTATACTTAGTACTTCCGTGCCGCAACTGTATTACTTTTAATAGTTATATCGAATTTTTCCACATATTTAATTTAATAAATTTTTTTCCACTTCACTCGTTATACGTATTTTACAAATATATATAATTTAATAATAAATTCCACTTTTATTTATTAATGTCATATTAATCGTAATCAACAATTTGAACGATAAAAAGTTGTAAACAAAAACAAACTAATTACAGCTGTTAAGGAAACATCTGCGGTGGATCAATCAGCTGTAAATGAAACGATAAAAAAGCGATATTTTAAAACATGATCGATATATATAAGTTGGTTAATTAAACTATAGATGGCGCTGTCGACAGAAGTGGCCAATTGGATTATTAGTTAAAAATTCCTTACAATTAAACAATTTAAAATAAACATATTTTTAATAATATTCTCAATAATTTGTTTGCTATACATTCCAACCGATTGTTATACATTTCCAATCCCTTACCTAAATCATTGTTTTAAAGTTTACAGTATTTATTGTAAACTATTATTTACATGTAAAATATAAATTTACTTTTCATGTATAATTTACTACATTAACACTTATCTAGAAAGTAAATAATAATTGTCATTATTTGCTAGAACAAATGAAGGAACAGATTGAAACGTTAATTGTTTGTAAATTGCTGCTGATATCAAAGAGCCTTGAACCCTCAACTAAATATTTTGTAGTTATAGTTGATGTGAACAAAATCGTGTAGACAATTTACTTACAGTTATTACCAGAGAAACCATAATATGAAATTTTTTTCACGATTCAGAACAATTTAAGAATTTTTTGCATCGTTTTGTTAGCACATATTATACCCATAAGAGCGTTATTTGGCATGATATAATCTTAATAGCATATTTAAGGCATATTTCGAGTTTTCTACAGCAAATTATAATTTTTTAGCGCATATTATGAGATTTTATGATTTATTTTTATATACATACATACGAATTGCAAAACGAAAAAGTACCAGAAAGTCCCCTTTATAGATTTTCATTCAATCAGGATGCTGCGTATTTATACGCTACACTACTATAGCAAAATCGACTCAGAATCACTTTCTGACTCGATTTTTCTATGTCCGTCTATCCATCTGTGTTTTCAATATAATTTAATGAAATTTGGCACATAATCTTTTTTGACCCAAAAACAAAGCCAATTGAAAATGGTTGAAATCTGTCCATACAACCGTGCCCCACGAAAAGAGCTTTTGAGCATATAATTATTTTAAATTTTGTAGAATCTTCACAAAAACCGACAAATCTAAGTTTTATATAAGTTTAAATGACTCAGCCGATTTTCGCAATGATCGGGCCTCATTTGAACTTAGCCTCCTAACAAAGTCCGCTTCAGAAAATGGCTTGAAGGTGAAAATTCCCTTTTAAAGACTAGTATCACGATGAAATTCTGCATAAATAACGTTTTTACCATCGTGAATCGGTCCCATATAACCCCTCATTTAATTGCTAATTCCTCACGATATACGACCAGTAATGGACATTTACACCAATGTAAATAAAGTTCATAGAAACAAGATCGAAATATAGTTAGGTAGCTAGTTAGTTAGTTAGTTAGTTAGTTAGTTAGTTAGTTCGTTAGTTAGTTAGTTAGTTAGGTAGTAGTTAGTAGTTAGTTAGTTAGTTAGTTAGTTAGTTAGTAGTAGTTAGTTAGTTAGTTAGTTAGTTAGTTAGTTAGTTAGTTAGTTAGTTAGTTAGTTAGTTAGTTAGTTAGTAGTTAGTTAGTTAGTTAGTTAGTTAGTTAGTAGTTAGTTAGTTAGTTAGTTAGTTAGTTAGTTAGTTAGTTAGTTAGTTAGTAGTTAGTTAGTTAGTTAGTTAGTTAGTTAGTTAGTTAGTTAGTTAGTTAGTTAGTTAGTTAGTTAGTTAGTTAGTTAGTTAGTTAGTTAGTTAGTTAGTTAGTTAGTTAGTTAGTTAGTTAGTTAGTTAGTTAGTTAGTTAGTTAGTTAGTTAGTTAGTTAGTTAGTTAGTTAGTTAGTTAGTTAGTTAGTTAGTTAGTTAGTTAGTTAGTTAGTTAGTTAGTTAGTTAGTTAGTTAGTTAGTTAGTTAGTTAGTTAGTTAGTTAGTTAGTTAGTTAGTTAGTTAGTTAGTTAGTTAGTTAGTTAGTTAGTTAGTTAGTTAGTTAGTTAGTTAGTTAGTTAGTTAGTTAGTTAGTTAGTTAGTTAGTTAGTTAGTTAGTTAGTTAGTTAGTTAGTTAGTTAGTTAGTAGTTAGTTAGTTAGTTAGTTAGTTAGTTAGTTAGTTAGTTAGTTAGTTAGTTAGTTAGTTAGTTAGTTAGTTAGTTAGTTAGTTAGTTAGTTAGTTAGTTAGTTAGTTAGTTAGTTAGTTAGTTAGTTAGTTAGTTAGTTAGTTAGTTAGTTAGTTAGTTAGTTAGTTAGTTAGTTAGTTAGTTAGTTAGTTAGTTAGTTAGTTAGTTAGTTAGTTAGTTAGTTAGTTAGTTAGTTAGTTAGTTACTTAGTTAGTTAGCGAAAGGATTAAGAGGAATTGTATAAAAATTTATTATTACTCATTTATTCTGCGTAAATAATAACGAAATTACACGGAAAAAAATTAATTTTTATATCATGTTTACAAGTCAATTACTAAGTTTTAATAACACCAAAAAAGGTCTATGATCCCCAATTATAATGTACTTAGATGTCAAAGTATGTATGTATATATTTTCAATAAATACATATGGGCAATTCCAAGAAAAGGTAAACCACGACTGAAAAAATAAAACCCTTATAACTTCTGCATTTTTAAAGATAATTCAACAAAATTTGGTACATGATCTTTTGTAGCACCAAAGACGAAGACTGTTGCAAATTTTTGAAATCGGTCTATTTCTACACCTCGCCGCCATACAAACGGAACCGAAAATATCACTTTTTAGCTTTTAATTCTGTTAATTATAACACTATCCCTTCAAAATCGGCAGATCTAAAATATTTATAAGCCTAAACCTTTATGCCGATTTTCATAACGATTGGACCTCATTTGACCCTAGTTCCATTCAAAGTTTAATTTCAGAAAAACACTTAAACGTCCGTAACTCACCTCTAATCACTAGTATTATGATAGAATTTGGCACAAATAAGTTTTATATGAATTAAAATCTCACCCTAGAATTTCATGAGGATCGGTCCATATTTGACCCTAGTCGCCATATAGCTCCAGTTTTTTATTTTTATCTATAAATTGCTTAAACATGTATATAGATCGGCCATGTCCGACTGCACTTTCCTACTCCTTTTGATTTGTTGAAGTGTGTGTATGCATATATTTTCAAAATATATATTTTATAACCTAAAAAAAAATAGGAGAAAAATATGTCACATACGATGTGTCACGTACGATATTTAAATATGTTTATTATAAAATTATATTAATTTCTTTTTTTATTTCAAAATTATGGATTACTAATGAAAAATATGTCCCATTGTGTAAGAAATTAAAACAAGAAAGATACACCTACAGAATTCCCAGATTTTCGTAAATATTTACATGTACTTTAAAAACACTTCCGTTTTTTGTCACGTATGATATCGCCATATTTTAATCCATATTTTGGAAAACAAGGTTCCGAATGGGATGATTCCTTTTGCAAATATAGTATTCTTTAAATGGAACAGAATGACAAAATTGTTTTCCAAGTACTCCTAATTTTACAAAATCTATACCACTCTGATGGCGTGCGAATGTCACATACAATCGTATGGAATTGCCCATATACATATTTTGTTCAAAACTTGTTGGAAATTGTAGCAATAAGGAAGACAATCTAGCAACGTGCTTGAAAAGTGCAGTTGTTGGCTAATTGCAAATGGTTAAAAGTTAAAATGACGTATGTATTTAATAATTGACAAGTAATGCACTTTCAAAGTAATTGCTAATACTTATTTGATTAATCTTTTAAAATCTTCGTTGTTAAAAATATTTTTATACCTACCATTTAAGTTTCATATGAGCCAAAATCTTTCTACCAAATTTTTTGAGGATCGGCCCATAAATGACCCTACCCCCCATATAAGGTCCCCTTCTGAAAATTACTTTAACACTCATTACTGGTCCCAAAATGCAAGTATAGCGATGAAATTCGGTATAAATATGTTTCTTACGAACCAAAATCTCTCTACCAATTTTTTTTAGGATCGGCCCATAAATTACCCTACCCCCCATATAAGGTCCCCTTTAGAAAATGACTTTAACACTCATTACTAACCTAAAAATTCGAGTATAACGATGAAATTCAGTATAAGTAAGTTTCTTACGAACCAAACCCTTTTAACCAATTTTTTTAGGATCGGCCCATAAATGACCCTACCCCCCATATAAGGTCCCCTCATGAAAATGAGTTTAACACTCATTTCTGGCCCCAAAATGCAAGTATAGCGATGAAATTCGACATAAATAAGTTTCATGTGAGCCAAAATCTTTCCACCAAATTTTTTGAGGATCGGTCCATAATTGACCCTACACTCATTACTGGTCCAAAAATGCTAGCATAGCGATGAAATTCGGTATAAATATGTTTCTTACGAACCAAAATCTCTCTACCAATTTTTTTTAGGATCGGCCCATAAATTACCCTACCCCCCATATAAGGTCCCCTTTAGAAAATGACTTTAACACTCATTACTAACCTAAAAATTCGAGTATAACGATGAAATTCAGTATAAGTAAGTTTCTTACGAACCAAACCCTTTTAACCAATTTTTTTAGGATCGGCCCATAAATGACCCTACCCCCCATATAAGGTCCCCTCATGAAAATGAGTTTAACACTCATTTCTGGCCCCAAAATGCAAGTATAGCGATGAAATTCGACATAAATAAGTTTCATGTGAGCCAAAATCTTTCCACCAAATTTTTTGAGGATCGGTCCATAATTGACCCTACACTCATTACTGGTCCAAAAATGCTAGCATAGCGATGAAATTCGGTATAAGTAAGTTTCTTACGAACCAAAATCGCTCTACGAATTTTTATTAAGATCGGCCCATAAATGACAATATCCGCCATATAAGGTCCCCTTCTGAAAATGACTTTAACGCTCATTACTGACTAAAAAATACGAATATAGCAATAAAATTTTACACAATAAAGTTTCTCGCGAGCCAAAATCTTTATAATAACTTTTATGTGGATAGGTCCATAATTACCCACTTCAGGAAATAGCTTAAACGCTTACTACTGTCTTAAAAATACGAGTAAAACGATGAAATGCTACACAAAACCTCTGTACCAATTTTTTTGGATCGGCTCATAAATGACCCTTCCCCATATAAGGTCCCCCTCTGCAAATAACTACATTGCTTATTACTGGCTTAAAAATATGAATGTGACGAAAATTGACGCACATAAGTTTAATCTCTCCACTAAATTTAGGGAGGATCGGTATATAATTTACCCTACCGCCCATATAAGGTCCCCTTCAGAAAATTACTTAAGCGATCATTACTGGCTTAAAAATATGAGTTATGAAATTCGCTCCGAATTTCATAACCGTATTTCGGTTATGAAATTATGGCTCGGGCCATAATTGACTTAAGCCATATTCCAAATATCACGCTGATGTTTATAGGGGAGCATTCCTTTTACGGCATACGGTTTGATGGTGGGTATATGAAATTCGGCACAGCCAAATATAACACTCTTGTTTTTTTTAAATCCAATTTAGAAATTTTGTAATACATGCATATTATAAGAAATAATTCATGGGTGGATGCCCTTATATGGGCAGTTCACATATTTAGTTCGTCTAAATATGTGAACTGTACATGATAAAATTATTAGTTAAAGGTGTCCTTCCGAAGTGGGCCTTATGTTAAACCCTACTCCTTAATTCATGTCAATATCAAATAGTCAGTGTATATCTACTTTCTTACTAGTACTATCGATTATAATTTATAATAGAGTGTTACTTTTAGCACAAACTTAATTTATCAAAAAAATGTAATAAAAACAAACATTATTTTCATAGTTACACAATAGTCTAGAGAATGTTGATTTTTGCAAAGTCATTTCTAAATTTGTTCTTTTAACAAAAACACATCGAATCAATTGTCAGTACAAGGTAATTAAAAATCACTTATTTAAATCAATATTAATATTTAAGTATGTAAATTAATATTTGTAATTGTTATTAAAACTACTTTGCGGGTAATTTAATAAAAATCAAATTATATGGATGATATTTAGGTATAAGTAACTAATTATTTTAGTTTTTTAAACCAAACAATAAATTACCCAGTAGGAAATTTTAAGAACTTACAGATTTATTTTTTTTTATTGGGACACTGTGAAACAACTAAAATTGCCGTCTTCATATTTAAGGGGCGTGGCACTTATCTTAGACCGTTCAATTTTCCCCCGAAAATTCATTGACATCCATCAATGTTGGTCATACAAACTTTGAGTATTCTTATATTTTCAGATATTCTATTTTTATACTAAATATGTGGATCCCGCCTATTGTTCCTTCCAAGTAAGGAGGAACATATATATAGATTGGTCCAGTGACTTAGCCTCATATAAGGTAAAGCAAACATTCATATTTATATCCACCATCAACCAAGATTTTGTCATTCGAAATATTGGTCCAAGACCCATAAAAGTACATACATATATATTCTGGGTCCATAATAATTTAATACATAAACTTGCGTCGATTGATATGTATTCCTGAGATTCTTAAAAGGAAGTTTCTCGGGACACTCTAGTGTACATTTACGAAGAAGAAGATAATTAACTGATGTCATTTAAGTAAATAATATAGGATGGTGTCATCAGATATTCGATATATTGAGTAAAAACTACCAGTAGGAATGTAAACTTTATAAATGAGGTAATAAGCAAATGAACTTATACACTTTTTTAAAATGAACTTTATACAAAAATCATTAATAATATTTTGCATTTGAAAATTTAAGGGGAAGACCTTTTTGATTCAATATTATTGCAGCATCATGATGACTATCAATTTTAGGAAGTGAAATTTTTAAAGGGTCTTGGATCAAATTCTATAAAATTTGATTTTGTAAAACAAAACAATTTTAAACAAATTTTTTAATTCTATATCAAAACATCTTATCTATTCTCTTACAGTTTGTTAAAAATTACGAGTATAAATTTCTGAGAAGTACTTAAGATTATTAAAAGTTTTTCATTTGTTTCCTGGCGATTAACATTATTGTTTTGCAACAATAACAACCAATGAATTAGTCTGATTTTTTATTATTTAATTGTTGAGTAATAAAATAATTTTTCTATTTACAACTATATTTAAATGTTTATTTCAACTGTAAACAAACAAATGTAAATTAATAACGACGGAAAGATTTTATCCGCTTAATATTTAATTGATGTCAGTGTACAAGGTATATCAAGTACTCGTTTTTTTTATACTTAGTCTGACTATTTTTCTTTAATTTAGTTGATCTTTGATTCAAAATAATTTGAGTAATCTTAATTAATAGATAATATTCTTAAGAAAATTTAGATAGATTAGATTAGAGGTTTTGGACATTTATATTGAAATTTATTCCTTTATAAAACCAAGCAAGATTCTTAGTGTAATCTCCTTTAACATTTTCAACTGCAGCAAAATTTTGATTCGCAATACCAGCGAATATCATCACTTTGTACAGAATAACTTATTTTTTGTATCGGTAAAATTCACATTAAACGTTAATATTTAAAATAAACAGTAAAACAAAATTTTAAAATTTTAATGAATTGGAGTTTAAATTTGTTTTTGTAAATACAGTTACTGTTAATGTTAATTGGCGTCTAACTGTTAAAGTAATTACAATAAATAAATAAAGTTGAATGAAATCAGAACTGAAATATTAGTTATTTAAAGTTTAAAACACATCGCAGATGGAATGCAGGACTGTCCAACCCCAAATTGTGGTATTATGAACTAAGGAAAGTAAGTAAGTAAGTAAGTAAGTAAGTCAAGTAAGTAAGTAAGTAAGTAAGTAAGTAAGTAAGTAAGTAGTAAGTAAGTAAGTAAGTAAGTAAGTAAGTAAGTAAGTAAGTAAGTAAGTAAGTACGTAAGTAAGTAAAGTAAGTAAGTAAGTAAGTAAGTAAGTAAGTAAGTAAGTAAGTAAGTAAGTAAGTAGTAAGTAAGTAAAGTAAGTAAGTAAGTAAGTAAGTAAGTAAGTAAGTAAGTAAGTAAGTAAGTAAGTAAGTAAGAAGTAAGTAAGTAAGTAAGTAAGTAAGTAAGTAAGTAAGTAAGTAAGTAAGTAAGAAGTAAGTAAGTAAGTAAGTAAGTAAGGAAGTAAGTAAGTAAGTAAGTAATTAAGTAGTAAGAAGTAAGTAAGTAAGTAAGTAAGTAAGTAAGTAAGTAAGTAAGTAAGTAAGTAAGTAAGTACGTAAGTAAGTAAGTAAGTAACAAAAACAAACTAACTAACTAACTAACTAACTAAACTAACTAACAAAACTAACTAAAACTAACTAACTACAACTAACTAAAATAACTAAATAACTAACTAACTACTAAAACTAACTAACTAATAACTAACTAACTAACTAACTAACTAACTAACGAACTAAACTAAACTAATAACGAATAACTAACTAAACTAACTAATAACTGAACTAAACAACTAACTAAACGAACTAAACGAACGAACTAACTAACTAACTACTAACTAACTAACTAACGAACTAACTAACGAACTAACTAACGATAACTAACTAACGAACTAACTAACTAACTAACTAACTAACTAACTACAACTAACGAACAATAACGAAACGAACTAACGAACGAAACTAACTAACTAACTAACTAAATAACCAATAAAACGAACGAACTAACTAACTAACTAAACTAACTAACTAACTAACTAACTAACAACTACTAACTAACTAACTAAATAACTAACTAACTAACTAAAACTAACTAACTAAACTAACTAACTAACTAAACTAACTAACTAACGAACGAAACGAACGAACGAAACGAAACGAACGAACGAACGAACGAAACGCGAACGAAACGAAACGAACGAACGAACGAACGAACGAACGAACGAACGAACGAACGAACGAAAGAACGAACGAACGAACGAACGAACGAACGAAAGAACGAACGAAACGAAGAACGAACGAACGAACGAACGAACGAACGAACGAAAGAACGAACGAACGAACGAACGAACGAACGAAACGAAACGAACGAACGAACGAACAAACGAACGAACGAACGAAAAACGAACGAAAAACGAACGAACGAACGAACGAACGAACGAGCGAACGAGAAAACGAACGAAACGAACGAACGAACGAACGAAACGAACGAACGAACGAACGAAAACGAACGAAACGAACTAACTAAACGAACTAACGAAACGAACTAAACTAACTAACTAACTAACTAACTA
>NW_023997112.1:0-26884 GCF_015586225.1 Lucilia sericata | reverse complement strand
ATAATTAATATGCCATGCAAGAAATTATTATAAAAGAAGACGATCGAGCGAAGCGACTTGGTTATTAAAAGCTCAGTTTCTACACACAGAACGTTTCATTAAACACACCCAATAAATAGTAAATAAAACAGCACAACAACGACAACAACAAAACAGCTAATGCGCTGCAATTTGCATGCGGATTACGGATTGCAGAATATTGCAATTGCCAAAGCATAAATTACATTTAAATATATATTTTTTTTTGCTTTTCTGTATAATAAAACATCTCCATATAATCATCATCATCATCACATACCTACAAATAAGAATTACATTCCTTATACTACAAACAGTCAAATGGACAGACGTACAGAGAGGAAAGAAGAAAGACAGTCCGTCATAAAGTGAGGCATCAGACAGACAGATTTATTCAATCTCATCGTACTTCATTATCACAGTGTTGATTTATAACAACTAACAACTGCAACCCATAATGCCAACTGAAGCAACCAACTAACCAACCAATTGGCTTGGTATGGTATGGCATACCTATAAACATGCATAAGTTGATAATGATATTAATTTTGTTGGCAACAAATTTATTTATACATAAATAATTCGCATACATACTAACAATTGCACACATAAACAGACATATTTATAATTTATTAAAAAAAAGGCTCACGACAATTAAAAATCAACCAAATGCTCAGAAAAAATGTGATGTGCTGCAGTTGTAGAGATTTTTTTTTTTATTTCTGTAACTCGTGGTATGCGCCATACTACCCAACTACTCAGTCACATCAGCAGTCCAGTTAATCATCGGTAGGTAACGTGAATGGAAATTCATCAAAAGATTCGTAACAACCACAAATCATTTAAAGAAATATTTATGATATTTTTACCCGAATGGAATTGTAAGTAAAGGTCGAAGGAAAAACACGCTACATAATAGTAATAGTAATGGATATCAAAGTTGTCAATACAAGGACTCTATCTCTTGTAGTTTTGAGAGATATGGGCGTGGCATGTTGTCCACTTGAAAGTAGCCCCTTAGTTGTCTATAAAGGCCAAACAAACGTACAAACATACATTCATTTTTATATTTAAAGAAGAAGATATTAAAAATCATAGTGTCGAAACTTGCGACTAGAAAGTTCTTGTAGTAGTTCTTCCTATGAAACTATAGCGGAAGCAGATAAAGATGGATCGTCAACGTCAATGTCCCTCATAGTTACCAACTAGTTATTCGATGATCGAAACCTGGTTTTGCCCTTTTTCTCTCTTTCTCTTTTCAACAGTTTTAGATGAAAATGGTGAGATTACAAATCTGTTCTTAAGTTATTTAGTCATCTAATATTCATGCATTTTGGCAGAGTGATCTTGGAATTCTTGAGATCCTGTGCCTCATTGTAACAGAGAAAGCATCGAAAGTTCTCCTAGTTGCTTGGATAATATCGTAGATAAAAATGAAGTTCGATCGTCAACGTCGATCAGATCAACTATTTGCAGATCATGAATCGCATTCGAACAACACTCTCTAGAGAGGACAAAAAGGACAAAGACAGATCAATAGTCAACGTCCATCTAAAAATTTTCCATACACGTTTATCACTGCCTCCTATTTTGATGATAAACTTTCAGATTAATCGCAATAGAATTACGATCTCCTGAACTAACGATTCAGTCGAGCGATCTTCCCCAGCAAAAAAAAAGAACTTCCAAAAAAGTGAAAAAGAAGTAGAATTTACTCCAAGGAAGTACTGAAAAAGGCCTGAAGAAGTGATGATTTTAACACAGGCTTGTCATAGGAGGGATGTTCTTTTTATTTGATTCCAAATTCACTACTTCTGAAGTCATTCCCAAGAAGTAATTTGTATGCTCTTATTCAGTAATTGCTTTTGAAGTGGTGATAAATGTTATTCTTTTAGAAGTATTTCGCTTTATTTTTGCTGGGTCTTTACTAACTGTTCAATGTTGAACTACATCATCGACAACATCGTCGTAATTATCCTCACACTGCCTCATATTTTGATGATTAACTTTAAGATTAATCGCAGTATCAGGAGATCAAATTTTTTTCTAACGATTGATTATACAGATTAATGAAATTTTGTTGTTGTTGTCAAGTGAGATCAATAGCTTTGTTCTGTTGGATTGCACAGATTGTACAAAATAATTAAGAAACGTGGGATTGATCGATTCCGGCAAGTTTATCATAAATCGAACGTTCTTATGATGTCAACCTATGATCAATTTCGATCAGTTTCTAGAAAATGCGGAATTTGTAAATTGCTAAAATAGCTAATCGATTAGGTAGAGTAATGGAAAAGCTACTCCATGATATTTCAAAGAAGTTTGCATATCAGTGAAAGATGGAAAAGCGATTCGATGATCTTTGAAGATTGTCATAACTAGATCGATATATTTGTGGAATTCGCAACCATGTCCTCGTTTCGCTTTTTTTCCTGCTTTCCCTTATTTTGATTTGAAAAATGTCATAGTAAAACTCAACTTGTCGAATCTGATATTTGAAGTTGCAATTTATAAAATTATCAGTTGATCTTGCAAAGTGATCTTCTGATTCTTAAGAGGAAGACAAATTTGTCTTGTCATTGAGATTCATGTACGATGATTTTCTGGACAATGCGGAACCAGGCAAAGACTATATGATACGGTTAGAATTTACGTTTTCATAACAGTGAGAAAAGAAAAAGTGGATCGATGATCTTGAAAGTTTGCTAAAACTCAATCGATATAATATTTGTGGAATTTAGAAACTTGTCTTAATTTCGCCTTTTTCCTCTTTTCTCTTATTTTGAGTTGAAAATATTATAGTAAAACTCAATTTGTCAAATCTGGTATTATAAGAATTATCAATTTATCTTTCAAAGTGATCTTGTGAACCTTATAACGAAGAATGTTAACATGTTTAGCATGTTATCGGTTCGAAAAAAGTGAATTACAGATATTCGATCAGCAGAAAGGAAATCTGAAAATTATCTCATGATAGTTCCTACAACTTGATTGTTGTCTTTATATATTTGAAAGCTTTTATCAGAATCTGATCTGACTGATCTTCTCAAAAACAAGACATTAACAAGACTTTTTTAAGTCTTTTAAGACTTTTTTTAATGGTCAATCCTGGAGCTTATTGATTTCTTCATATAAAATCGGGCAATTCTAGAAGCGTACCAAATCAATACCCCTCCAAGTCAACAGGCTGATTCCAGTTGTTTACTACTAGAGTTGAATTGCCAAGCTCTCTAGATTTAAAGATTTCTACATTTCTAAAGGCAAAGGAAACATCCTAGGACGTATATCGTCGAGATTTATAGAATAAAAGGTACTCGGTTCAAGAAAACCTTCCTCATTGACGAAAAAAACTATCGATTGTTACAACTCCCGTTGATTTGAACAACGTTGGTTGTTTATATTTAATATTAATTACCTACGCCTTCCGGATCGTTCCTATGCTACAATAAAAAAATGTCACTAATAGTAAAGGAAATATCAATACTATAGTCGTCTATATAATACATTTATGCATATTTTGTAAATTACAATAAATTGTCATAAACTTAATGCATGTGACAGCAGTCATTATCATATTCGAAATCAACCAATTCCATGTATTCGATTATGTCAGTAATGTTGTGGCATTAAAACGTTTTCGAACATTTATTATTATTGCTGCTGCTGCTGATTGTTGTTGTTGTTGTTGTTGTTACTGTTATTGTCACATACATACATAAAAAACAAATAATCAACAACTTCATGTTGATGATGATCAACAACGATATACAATTTGTCATTGCCAGATGATGGTTTATTTATAATGATGGAGTGTCAGTTAATTTGAAAGAATGATGGAATTAATTGGTTGCTATTCATGGAATGGTTTTTTTACACGAATAAATTTAATCATTTTAAGATTTTAATGCTGTTAACAAAATAATTTATACAAACATCTGAATATAACAAATTGCAGATTAACACTTATGTTCTGTAAATCAGGAAGAATTTCGAAAATATGTAATAATTAAGTAATATTGGCAACAAGGTTTTCATTTATTATTTAATTAAAATGAAACTAGATTTTATTTCTGCATTTAAATAATTATTTCAGTTTAATTTAATCCCTCTCAATTTGTCATTGTCTTAATTGTAAACAAATTAGAACTGTCATTATCAAGCTAATGCTTACACTTCTATTTTTCCAGTTTTTTATTAATCCCCAAATTGCATTGAATGAAATCAAATTGTTTTAATTTTATTAAACATTTAATCACATCTACAAACATTATGTATTTAGGAGTTAATGAGTTGTGATAAGTATGTTAATTGAAGGTTAATGATTTATTATTAAATAATTATTGTTAATAATCAAATAAAATAATAACAAAATAATTGTAAATATTAAAAAAAAAAAACATAAATATATTAACAAAGACTGGATTTTAGAAAAAAAAAATCGTAACAAGATTGTGAAAGCATTTCCTTTAAATTTAATGGCAAGAAAAAAAACAACAACAAGATTATCAAAACAAATACAAATATGTAATTGATGGCGTAAGAACAAAAAGTAAGTACTACTAGAAATGTTGATGGATTTTATATGATGGTTACACTAGCAAATTGATTTTTAATTGAATTTTTGAAAAGTAAATCTGAATTTTATGTGAAAACTGGAATAACATAATTTTTATAAAAATGAAAATTTTTCTATTTTTTTTTTTTTTTGTAAAAACTTAAATTTTTTGTAGCAATGAAATTTTTCAAATAAATATAGATGTATAGATAGATAGATAGATAGATAGATAGATAGATAGATAGATAGATAGATAGATAGATAGATAGATAGATAGATAGATAGATAGATAGATAGATAGATATATAGATAGATAGATAGATAGATAGATAGATAGATAGATAGATAGATAGATAGATAGATAGATAGATAGATAGATAGATAGATAGATAGATAGATAGATAGATAGATAGATAGATAGATAGATAGATAGATAGATAGATAGATAGATAGATAGATAGATAGATAGATAGATAGATAGATAGATAGATAGATAGATAGATAGATAGATAGATAGATAGATAGATAGATAGATAGATAGATAGATAGATAGATAGATAGATAGATAGATAGATAGATAGATAGATAGATAGATAGATAGTAAGATAGATAGATAGATAGATAGATAGATAGATAGATAGATAGATAGATAGATAGATAGATAGATAGATAGATAGATAGATAGATAGATAGATAGATAGATAGATAGATAGATAGACAGATAGATAGATAGATAGATAGATAGATAGATAGATAGATAGATAGATAGATAGATAGTTAGTTAGTACTTAGTTAGTTAGTTAGTAGTTAGTTAGTTAGTTAGTTAGTTAGTAGTTAGTTAGTTAGTTAGTTAGTTAGTTAGTTAGTTAGTTAGTTAGTTAGTTAGTTAGTAGTAGTTAGTTACTTAGTTAGTTAGTTAGTTAGTTAGTTAGTTAGTTAGTTAGTTAGTTAGTAGTAGTTAGTTAGTTAGTTAGTTAGTTAGTTAGTTAGTAGTTAGTTAGTTAGTTAGTTAGTAGTTAGTTAGTTAGTAGTTAGTAGTAGTTAGTTAGTTAGTTAGTTAGTTAGTTAGTTAGTTAGTTAGTTAGTTAGTTAGTTAGTTAGTTAGTTAGTTAGTTAGTTAGTTAGTTAGTTAGTAGTAGTTAGTTAGTTAGTTAGTAGTTAGTTAGTTAGTAGTTAGTTAGTTAGTTAGTTAGTTAGTTAGTTAGTTAGTTAGTTAGTTAGTTAGTTAGTTAGTTAGTTAGTTAGTTAGTTAGTTAGTTAGTTAGTTAGTAGTTAGTTAGTTAGTTAGTTAGTTAGTTAGTTAGTTAGTTAGTTAGTTAGTTAGTAGTTAGTTAGTTAGTTAGTTAGTTAGTTAGTTAGTTAGTTAGTTAGTAGTAGTTAGTTAGTTAGTTAGTTAGTTAGTTAGTTAGTTAGTTAGTTAGTTAGTAGTTAGTTAGTTAGTTAGTTAGTTAGTTAGTTAGTTAGTTAGTTAGTTAGTTAGTTAGTTAGTTAGTTAGTTAGTTAGTTAGTTAGTTAGTTAGTTAGTTAGTTAGTTAGTTAGTTAGTTAGTTAGTTAGTTAGTTAGTTAGTAGTAGTTAGTTAGTTAGTTAGTTAGTTAGTTAGTTAGTTAGTTAGTTAGTTAGTCGTTAGTTAGTTTCCTTTAAGAAATATTTTATTTCAAACAATTCTACACTGTACTTCCATCACTTTTACAAACTTTACCATATTGGGACTCTAGCTTAATAAAACTTCCTAAAAATAACAACTCAAGGCTTGTCCAATGTCAGTGTAAACGCATCATATGATTTTTGTTTTATAATTCTAATACTTACATACAATTCTAGTTGAAACTATTTTTAGAATTTCAAATTAACACTTGTGTTTTTTTTCCGATTTCTGCTACTGTTGGTTTTGTTATAGATTTATATTAAATACGATTTGATTTCATTCCAATAGAATTCCTATTAAAAAAAAAAAACAACTGAACTTGATAATCATCCACAAGATGACAACTGCGTACCAGGAAACTGAAAAAAATAAATAAAAAACAAAACATGAAGAGTTTTTAGCAGCATTGACAATAAAAAATAAAAAAAAACCAAAAACAAAACTTATAAATGCAATATTGAATGCATTTCAATTGAAAAAAAAACAACAACAACAATACAAAAATAAATTTAATTGCATACAAACATGAAACATTTACATGGATTTAAAACTAATTTAAAACTAATACAGAGACTTCCACATAGATAGAAAAAACATGCGAATGTTTTAAACTAGAATGGAATTGAAACTGTAAAGGAAATACTTGTGCATTGGTAAAATGAACTTGTAATCTAAAGCCAAAAACAATAACAGCAATAAAAATAGTACTGAAATTTGTTTTTGTTTTTAGCATATTGCAGTTTTTCGTTTATATTCAATGCATTTATTGAAATTAAACTAAAAAAAATATACATATCTACCAACAAGGTTTCTTTACGTATCTAAAATTTATAGTAATTTTTTATCAACAAAAGACATTTGTTGCTATTGCTCTTTTTGCATTTGAAATTAGTAATAGAAATTGTAAATGTAATACTGGCTTAAAGCCAAAAGTCAGTGAAATATCTATAATAATTTTATGATTTTATATGTCTTATAATCTAGACTATTCTCGAGATGTTATAACATAAATTAAAAACTTTTGATAACAAAAATTTTAAAGTAAATTAACACACAATAAAAATGTAATAAAATTTACAAAAATATTAAAAATAAAAGCTGGTTAGTACTTCTTCTTTAAGCAAAAAAAAAATTGCAACCAATCAACAAAATAGACTGGTTAACATAATTTAACTGAAGTTTATATAAAGATTTAACAGTTTTTTTTTTTGTTTAAATGCAAAATAAAAGCAATAAAATTTTATAAAACAAAACACAAGAAGCTTTACATGAAACAGGGAAGCTGAAACCAAGTCAAAAAGAACTTAAACATTATTGCAAACAGACTGGTTTTTGAGTTTGGTTTGTTGGTTCAAATTATCAGGAAGTTGAAATTTATATTAAAAGCTGAAGTTGAACTGAAGCTGATCTAAAAATTAACGACAAAAAAGTAACAAAAAAAAAAGAAGAACAACAACTTAAACAACTTGAGTGGGAATGCTGATAAAAATAATAATAATATTGGTAACCAAAAAAAAAAGAACAACAGTTGACAGAAATGGACAAAAATGCTATAAAGAATAAACAGCATTTTGTTGCTGTTGTTGTTGTTAAAAGTATCTAGATGAAACAAACCGTAAACGAATAGCAGTTAAATGCACAAAAATATCACATCACACCAATAACGAAAAACCATCCGGTCGGTCATCTGACCATCGTCGCAACCTCAACAGCAGCATAAAAAAGTAAGAAACATCTGCAGATATTTAAAAGAATCAACAGCTAAATAGAAAGCAAAGAATAAACACATACTCGCATAAAAAGCTTTTTCACTTAATGAAGCTTTTACCCTATCAAATAGTTTTCTTTACATACCAAAATGTGTTAAAATTAAAAAGTTTCGTTTTCTTTAAATAACGAAAATATATGTAAAAGCTTTTTGTCAGAAAAAACTCCCAAATGAAGCTTTTTCTTAAAGATTTTTTTCTAAAATAGTTTGCTTTTTAAGAAGAAATCTTTTTGCATAAACTTTTTATATAAAGCTCTTTTAATAAAAAATTTTGATTTGTATTCAAAATAAAAGTTTTAAAAGCTTTTTTAATGCTTTAATATTAAGCATTATTATGAAAAATTTTATCATGTTAAGCTTTACAGCATTTATATGAAGCTTTTTCAAGTAAGTAAGCTTTTATATGAAAATTCTTGATGAAAAGCTTTTATAAAAAGCATTTACATGAAACATTTTAGAAAAGGCTTTTAAGTAAATTTGTTCCATAAAAAAGCTTTTAAATTTAAATACAAAAAACATTTTCATAAAAACTACATTTTTCATAAAAACGCTTTAAAATAAAGCTTTTAACGCTTTTATATAAAAGCTTTAAAAAAAAGCTTTTATATTAAAAGCTTTTTTAATGCTTTAATATTAAGCATTATTACATTTTTCATAAAAACGCTTTAAAATAAAGCTTTTAACGCATTTATATAAAAGCTTAAAAAAAAACTTTTATATAATCTATTGGAATTAATATTTTTTGTGAAAAGTTTTTAAAGTAATATTTGTTATTATAAGCTTTAAACATTTAAAAAGTGTTTCATTAACAGCTTTTTAAATTTAAAGAGCTTTTAGGATAATCCTTTTTCAAAAATCGTTTAAAATATGTCTTTGCATAAAAAGTTTTTAAAACAAGATATTGCACAAAAAGGTTTAAAATTAAGATTTTGTGCAAAAAGGTTTAAAATTAAGCTTTTGTACAAAAACCATTATAATTAAGCTTTTGCATATAAAGCTTTGAAAATAAGCTTTAGCATAAAAAGTTCCTTAAAATATGATTTTGTATAAAAAGCTTTTTAAGCTTTTTTCTGTATAAAAAGCTTTATAAATAAGTTTTCTCATACAAAGTTTTTGAGTTAATTTGTTATAAAAAGCTTTTACAGTTTTTTTTTTACATATCATTAAAAGCTTTTAAGATAATCCTTTTTCAAAAATCTTTTAAAATAAGTTTTTGCATAAAAAGCTTTAAACTTTAAATTTTGAACATAAAGCTCTAAAATTAAGTTTTTGCCCAAAAAAGCCATAAAATTAAGCTTTAGCATTAACATAGAAAGATCATTAAAACATGATTTTGCATTAAAATGAGCTTTAACATAAAAAGTTTTTTAAAAATATTTTTTTGAAATAAAGGTTTTGCATAAAAAGCTTTTTAAAAACATTTTCATAAATAAGTTTTAAAATTTATAATTTATGTTTATAATTTAGTTATAAGTGTAATTTTTGTAAAAAGCTTTAAGGCAAACGTTAGTATAAAAAGCTTTTAAAATAAGCTTTTTCATATAAAATGTTTAAAAACTAAGCTTTTGCCTAAAATACTTACAAAATAATATATGAAAAGCTTTAAAAATAAAGCTTGTCCATATAAACGGTTTTAAAAGAAATCTACACTACCAATAAGATAAATTCATTCCTTAGCATTCCTGTAAACAACTATCAAGTGTCCCATAGCTAGAAAACAAAGAGCAACAACCAATCTACCGTACAAACATTGATGGCCGTGTGTGTGACTTTAACCAAAAAAGAAAAAAAAAATCTACAAAATTTAAAAAAAAAAAATCACAAATGGACAACAAGTATTTTGCACATGTTTAAACAACCGAAGAAAAAAATACATACAACACGAAGAAATAAATACTTAAACACTCGTTGAGACATACAATAGTTAATAATATTAAAATTTTTAATTTGGAGGTCAACTACTTAAAGCTTCTTCTCTAGAATCTTACCAGCAGCAAAGCACAACTTTTTCCTACTCTTGTTGCTTTTATATAAAAAAAAAACAAACCGACCAACAATATTAAATAAACTATATTTCAAGAATTGCAGACCAACAACAGCAGCAAACATGACAAACAAAAAGGTTAAAACCAGAATTTAATTTATTTAAGAAATGGAAATTTTCTACTAAGATGGTGAAGGCGAAGATGATGATGTTAAATCTTGAAAAAGAATTAATATCTATAAGAGAAGTAAATGTAACAGCAACAAAAAAAAAACAAACAAGAAGAATTTTATTTAATCTAAATCTTCAGTTTAATGTAATGACCTTGATTCCTTGATTAAATATCTTTAGTCACTGTCACTGTATTACAGGACACAAAAGAAGAAGAAGAACACACGCATTGGTCTGTGTCTTGCACAAAAAATTACATTTATAATAAAAAATGAATTAAGTTTTAAAAAAAGAAAGAGATTTATGTTTAAATTGTTTAAGAACACCACATACTTACTGTGATAGCTGAAGGTCATTTACAAAGAGGATTAATTATCGAACAGAACTGAAAATATGCTATAAATTCTTAAATGGAAACCGGCGAAAAAGGAAACAATTTGATCAATTGACAATTTAGAAAATTTAAAACCGTTATTAAATAATGGTTTTTACTGTTTTATAAAGACTATAGACTAGACTATAAACTAGACTAGAGTAGAATAGACTAGACTACAGGCTAGACTAAAGACTAGACTAAAGACTAGACTATAGACTAGACTATAGACTATACTAAAGACTAGACTATAGATTAGACTATAGACTAAACTATAGCCTAGACTATAGACTAGACTATAGATTAGACTATAGACTAAAACTATAGACTAGACTATAGATTAGACTATAGACTAGACTATAGACTAGACTATAGACTAGACTATAGACTAGACTATAGACTAGACTATAGACTAGACTATAGACTAGACTATAGACTAGACTATAGAATAGACTATAGATTAGACTATAGACTGGACTATAGACTGGACTACAGACTAGACTATAGATTAGACTATAGACTGGACTATAGACTAGACTATAGACTAGACTATAGACTAGACTGTAGACTAGACTATAGACTTGACTATAGCCTAGACTATAGACTAGACTATAGACTAGACTATAGACTAGACTATAGACTAGACTATAGACTAGACTATAGACTAGACTATAGACTAGACTATAGACTAGACTACTATAGACTAGACTAGAGACTAGACTATAGACTAGACTATAGACTAGACTATAGACTAGACTATAGACTAGACTATAGACTAGACTATAGACTAGACTATAGACTAGACTATAGACTAGACTATAGACTAGACTATAGACTAGACTATAGACTAGACTATAGACTAGACTATAGACTAGACTATAGACTAGACTATAGACTAGACTATAGACTATAGACTAGACTATAGACTAGACTATAGACTAGACTATAGACTAGACTATAGACTAGACTATAGACTATACTAGACTAGACTATAGACTAGACTATAGACTAGACTATAGACTAGACTATAGACTAGACTATAGACTAGACTATAGACTAGACTATAGACTAGACTATAGACTAGACTATAGACTAGACTATAGACTAGACTATAGACTAGACTATAGACTAGACTATAGACTAGACTATAGACTAGACTATAGACTAGACTATAGACTAGACTATAGACTAGACTATAGACTAGACTATAGACTAGACTATAGACTAGACTATAGACTAGACTATAGACTAGACTATAGACTAGACTATAGACTAGACTATAGACTAGACTATAGACTAGACTATAGACTAGACTATAGACTAGACTATAGACTAGACTAGACTATAGACTCGACTATAGACTAGACTATAGACTAGACTATAGACTAGACTATAGACTAGACTATAGACTAGACTATAGACTAGACTATAGACTAGACTAGACTATAGACTAGACTATAGACTAGACTATAGACTAGGCTATAGACTAGACTATAGACTAGACTATAGACTGGACTATAGACTGGACTATAGACTAGACTATAGACTAGACTATAGACTAGACTATAGACTAGACTATAGACTAGACTATAGACAAGACTATAGACTAGACTATAGACTAGACTATAGACTAGACTATAGACTAGACTATAGACTAGACTATAGACTAGACTATAGACTAGACTATAGACTAGACTATAGACTAGACTATAGACTAGACTATAGACTAGACTATAGACTAGACTATAGACTAGACTATAGACTAGACTATAGACTAGACTATAGGCTAGACTATAGACTAGACTATAGACTAGACTATAGACTAGACTATAGACTAGACTATAGACTAGACTATAGAGTAGACTATAGACTAGACTATAGACTTGACTATAGACTAGACTATAGACTAGACTACAGACTAGACTATAGACTTGACTATAGACTAGACTATAGACTAGACTATAGACTAGACTATAGACTAGACTATAGACTTGACTATAGACTAGACTATAGACTAGACTATAGACTAGACTATAGACTAGACTATAGACTAGACTATAGACTAGACTATAGACTAGACTATAGACTATACTATAGACTAGACTATAGACTAGACTATAGACTAGACTATAGACTAGACTATAGACTAGACTATAGACTAGACTATAGACTAGACTATAGACTAGACTATAGACTAGACTATAGACTAGGACTATAGACTAGACTATAGACTAGACTATAGACTAGACTATAGACTATACTATAGACTAGACTATAGACTAAACTATAGACTAGACTATAGACTAGACTATAGACTAGACTATAGACTAGACTATAGACTAGACTATAGACTAGACTATAGACTAGACTATAGACTTGACTATAGACTAGACTATAGACTAGACTATAGACTAGACTATAGACTAGACTATAGACTAGACTATAGACTAGACTATAGACTAGACTATAGACTAGACTATAGACTAGACTATAGACTAGACTACAGACTATAGACTAGACTATAGACTAGACTATATAGACTATAGACTAGACTAATAAAATTAAAAAAATTTCAATGCTATGTTATAATAAAATATCGTAAAAAGTAACATTCAAGTATTCGAATACTCGATTAATCGACAAAAATTGTTCGAATTATTCTAAATTGGAAATTTTTTTATTCGTTCGAAGAAAGATATTTTTTTTTTCCTCGAGTAATCGAATAATTTTTATTCGAATGACAACCCTACCAGATAGTATCATCTGTCTGTCCGTATATACATATGTACATATATTATGATGCAATCAATTTTCTGTTTTCCCTAGATGTGTATATCTGTATGGCTGTCTGTACGTTAGGGCCTTGAGGTAATAGCCGACACTTTTAATAAATTTTTATATTACTATTTGAACGACTTTTTTTAAAGTGTCTTTTTAAATATTATTTCAGTTTTCTCAAGTAAACAAAATAATAATTTTTCTCTATTTTTAATATTTTATAAAACAAGCAACAAAAAACATTAAAATCATCGAAAATCCTGAATTCCAAGTCCAAGATCTAACAATGAATACAAACATTGGTTTCATGATTATTATTCTATTATTTCTGATCAAAACATCACATGTTTTCGGTAAATTATGTTATGAATGTGAATCAACGGCCAAAGATGAGAGTTGCAAAACTGTATTCTATCAACAAAAGAAATATTTAACAGAGTGTAGTTCAAAAGCCATTACGTGCTATACCGTTGAAGTTTTTTCTCGTAAGATTAAATTCTATTTTGTAATTAAACTGCGTCTCCTTTAATTTAAATTATATTAATTTGATTTATTAGGTGATGCTCTCGGAGACTATGCAGTTCGGAGAGGATGCTATATTCGTGGAGAAAATATTTATGGTAATAGGTCGGAAATTCAACCAGTTGGACACTATCATTATTGTCCTTTCGATGCCTGTAACTATGATCATAATTTATTTGATTTTGGAAACACTGGCTGGAGATTTAATCAAAAATATGTTATGCATTTTGCTGCATTATGTTTTGTTTTATTGCATTAGATTTGAAATTTTGCCAGGTGTGGGAGTAATTATAGTGATTCTAAAAAGGAATGTAGGATTTGATCAATTATGAACCGAATATTTTCATGCTTGTACGGAATTATATACATAAATATATTTATTTTTAAATTTTATATATCACAATTATTGTTAGGATTAGTTTCCTATAGAAAAGTTCACCCAAAGAATTTCGATTCCAGAGACAATATAAAAATTCAAAAAGTTCAGGAAATATTCAGTTATCAACAAAAAAGTCCACGGCCAGTTATGATCATTTTCCTATAGAAAAGAACACAATCAATTCCTATATAAAGTTCATGAACAATCTTCTAAAGTTCCCGAAAAGTTTGCGATCAGTTTTCTATTGAAAAGTTTTCTACAGAGAAGTTTACGATCAGTTTGATATAGAAAAGTTTAAGAACAATTTTCTGTAGAAAATTTTACGATCCGTTTCCTAAAATGTATCTTTCGGTTTTACTGAAGGAACGATTCAACTGCTGATTAATCTTTCAATATTCAAAACATCAAATCACCGAGAATCCAAAATACCAAGTCTAAGACCTAACGAGGAATTCGATCTTTTGTGTATAAAAATTCCTGTTTTGAAAACTAACGTTTGTTTAAAGTTTTTAAAATTTTCTACATTTTTTGTTTACTTTAATAAAGTTTATTTTAAAAAACGTACCTTTTTGAAAAAGTCCTTTAAATAAAGAAACAAATTTGTATAAGAAAACTTTTTTGAAAACTTATATGTTACAACGAAATTAGTCATTTTAATTGAGAACTCAACAAATAAGAATCATATTTTCTTCTAAGAATTATTTAACAAGACTTTTTATTATTGTTATTGAATGTATATACACATGTATTTTCTTGTTTAAAAATTTGCAAAATTTTTACACCATTTTCAATTTTAATTTAGAAAATTCATTTGTATTTCAGATAATTTAATTGAATTGGGAATTTCTGAAATACAAATAAAAATCTAAAATTAGAAATTTCTTAACATCAAACTTAAACTTAAACAATTACAAAATTCTAAAATGTTGGAAATGGTTTAATATGTAGTACATTAAGTATTGAATTGTTAAAGAATATGTATGTGTTTGTAAGGTGCTCATGATTGTACGAGAGTGGTTACGTTTAAACACCTTACTGAAACGTGATAATACATATATTTATTAGCGCAAAACTCAAAACAAATTTAACTAATTCAATGTTCACAAATCATGTGTCTTTTTCATTAAAACGCTGCTGGAAGAGGAAGGAAAACAAAACAAAAACAACTAAATCACAATATTAGTCATCAATAAATTAAAGTACACATGAATAATATTAAAAAAATAATAATAAAAATATTTATTGCACTTTAGCTTCAATACGAGTACCTGTTTGAATTTATTGTAAAATTATATTTGTTTGTAACCAAAAAGTTTTTTTTCACAAAACCCCTCCCTTACGTCTTATTTCTTATAAGTATCGGACAATTTTGTGGTTCATTTAAATAAACACCTGGAGTTGGGCTTTTCATTAATTTTTTTCGTTTACGTGTAAAAACAGCAACAAAAATTAAATAGTAATTGTTGCATAAAAAGTGATGATTTTTATTATTACAATTCAAAATTGTGGTTTTTAAAAGGGAAGTTGTTAACAAAATAAAGCAACAAAAAAACTGTATTAAAAGTATTCTTTTTGTGGTTGTTGTTTATAAAGAACAATAATAACTTAAGGTTTGTGACAGGTGTTAACTAACTAACTAACTAACTAACTAACTACTAACTAACTAACTAACTAACTAACTAACTAACTAACTAACTAACTAACTAACTACTAACTAACTAACTAACTACTAACTAACTAACTAACTAACTAACTAACTAACTAACTAACTAACTAACTAACTAACTAACTAACTACTAACTAACTAACTAACTACTAACTAACTAACTAACTAACTAACTAACTACTAACTAACTAACTAACTAACTAACTAACTAACTAACTAACTAACTAACTAACTAACTAACTAACTAACTAACTAACTACTAACTAACTAACTACTAACTAACTAACTAACTAACTAACTAACTAACTACTAACTAACTAACTAACTAACTAACTAACTAACTAACTAACTAACTAACTAACTAACTAACTAACTAACTAACTAACTAACTAACTAACTAACTAACTAACTAACTAACTAACTAACTAACTAACTAACTAACTAACTAACTAACTAACTAACTAACTAACTAACTAACTAACTAACTACTAACTAACTAACTAACTACTAACTAACTAACTACTAACTAACTAACTAACTAACTAACTAACTAACTAACTAACTACTAACTAACTAACTAACTAACTAACTAACTAACTAACTAACTAACTACTAACTAACTAACTAACTAACTAACTAACTAACTAACTAACTAACTAACTACTAACTAACTAACTAACTACTAACTAACTAACTAACTAACTACTAACTAACTAACTACTAACTAACTAACTAACTAACTAACTAACTAACTAACTACTAACTAACTAACTAACTAACTACTAACTAACTAACTAACTAACTAACTAACTACTAACTAACTAACTAACTAACTAACTAACTAACTAACTAACTAACTACTAACTAACTAACTAACTAACTAACTACTAACTAACTAACTACTAACTAACTAACCTAACTAACTACTAACTAACTAACTAACTAACTAACTAACTAACTAACTAACTAACTAACTAACTAACTAACTAACTAACTAACTAACTAACTAACTAACTAACTAACTACTAACTAACTAACTAACTAACTAACTACTAACTAACTAACTAACTAACTAACTAACTAACTAACTAACTAACTAACTAACTAACTAACTAACTAACTAACTAACTAACTAACTAACTAACTAACTAACTAACTAACTAACTAACTAACTAACTAACTAACTAACTAACTAACTAACTAACTAACTACTACTAACTAACTAACTAACTAACTAACTAACTAACTAACTAACTAACTAACTAACTAACCTAACTAACTAACTAACTAACTAACTAACTAACTAACTAACTAACTAACTAACTAACTAACTAACTAACTAACTAACTAACTAACTAACTAACTAACTAACTAACTAACCAACTAACTTCTTGACACAAACATAAATATCGGAATACAGTATCAATTCGGGTTGGGATCAAGTTAGAATCTATTTTCGTAGAATTTTATCACAGCGATAAACGATTTATTAACCGTCCAGTACTTTACTATAAAGCTATGTACACACGGTTGTTAGATCTCATAATGTTGGCAGAAATATGTTCAAAAAGTGTCTAACAACCGTGTCAACTTACAACTTTCATCTTGCAATATTGTCAGAAATGCCTTTTTCTGACAACTATGCAAAACAAAAATTGTAAGTTCATGGGATTGTTAGACATTTTCTGAACATTTTTCCGCCAACATTGTTAGATCTGACAACCTTTTATCACAGCTTTAATAAGAATTATATAGGGGATAGGGTTAATTATAAACAAATTCTATTCGTGTTAAATTTCATTGAGTAATAATTTTCTTAAAGAGTTCAAATGGTGACCGATTCTCAGAGGGACTTACATATGTGACATAATCAACTTCACTACCAAAAAGACCCGAAATTGTAGGATCAGAAATTATAAACGGAATGAAAAAAATTTCCTTTCCAAATTATTTATTGGACCTATTAATGTGTTGCTATTGACGTAATCCTCTCAGTTCAGGGTCAAAAGCTTTCAAACTGCTCTTCCATATAAAATTGTGTAATTATTTGAAGCTATTGTGTTTTTTTGTCTTTAAAATCGCTTAGAACAATTTTTAACTATTTATTCATGCTGTTAAACAATAAAAAAAAATGACAAAACAAAAAACGGTGCAAACTGAAAAATGACGAGCCAGTTGGACTTGAATGTATGTGCATTTAGAACAAATGAAAACGAAAATAAAACACATATTGAAAAAAAGCAAATATTTGTGGTTTAGAACATGCCTTAATTGCAAAAAATAAAAATCGAACAAAAACTAAAATTTTGTACAAAACGAATGACATATGTGTGGTAAATTGTATACACACACATACATACATATGTATAAGTAAAAATCCAATGAATAACTTTTTCTACGTTTTTTTTAATTTTTGTTCAAAATGGAATTTTTTTTCTAACACTACGTGCTCTACCTTTAAAATGTACAAAAATACTATAAATAATAGAAATAAAATGAACAAACAGCAACAACAACAACAAAAACAAAAAATCAAATTAAGGGTTTTTAAACAATTTAGTACAAGTTATGGACATTATGTCATTTTAACTATTTAACTAACACACATGCACATCAACTTACAGTTTCAAACTCAAAATTCAAATTAACTGCGTCAATAATATTCAGATACTCAACTACAAATGCAAACACAATAAGCCTTATTATTTTAACCCAAATTATTTCTCATACCTTGAATAATCTGAACAATGTGTACAAATGACCAACAATTAATTCTATGTGTAGTACTTGTTGTTTGTGTATTTAGAAACAATATGACGTGAACGTTCCGAAAAAAAATTCCCCTTTATAATTATTTTCACAAAAACAAACAAAATTGAATCTGTGATTGTTTTTTGGTCAGTATTTTTTATGGTTTTGTTTTTCAAAACCTCAATAGTTTCCTTTTTTTATCAATGTATTTACATCTTTAAGTTAATTTTATTATTTACGTCACTTTACGATCTTTAAAAACCCCAAAAAATACTCTTTTTAAGAAAATCTCTTTTTCTATAGAAACATTCTTCCCACGGAAGACTATATTTAGAAAAAGTCTTCCTCTCTTCTCTTTATATAGAAAAGGGTTCCTGATAAAGACCCATTTTATATAGTAAAAGCCTCTATGGAACACATTTTTTATACAGAAAAAGTCTTCCTATGGAAGACTCTTAAGTCTTCCTAAGGAAGACTCTTTTTATATAGAAAAAGTCTTCTTAAGGAATACTCTTTTATATAGAAAAAGCATTCCTTAGGAAGACTCTTTTTATTTAGAAAAAAGTCTTCCAAAAGAAGACTCTTTTTAGAAAAAGTCTTCCTAAAGAAGACTCTTTTCATTTAAAAAAAGTCTTCCTTTTTATATAGAAAAAGTCTTCTTAAAGAAGACTCTTTTTATATAGAAAAAGTCTTCCTAAAAAAGACTCTTTTTAGAAAAAGTCTTCCTAAAGAAGACTCTTTTTATATAGAAAAAGTCTTCCTAAAGAAGACCCTTTTTACCCTTAGGAAGACTTTTTCTATATGAAAAGAGTCTTTCTTAGGAAGAATTTTACTATATAGAAAGAGTCTTCCTTGGGAAGACCTTTTCTATATAAAAAGAGTTTTCCTTGGGAAGACCTTTTCTATATAAAAAGAGTCTTCCTTAGGAAGACCTTTTCTATATAAAAGAGTCTTCCTTAGGAAGACCTTTTCTATATTAAAAGAGTCTTCCTTAGGAAGACCTTTTCTATATAAAAAGAGTCTTCCTTAGGAAGACCTTTTCTATATAAAAAGAGTCTTCCTTAGGAAGACCTTTTCTATATAAAAAGAGTCTTCCTCAGGACGACCTTTTCTATATAAAAAGAGTCTTCCTTAGGAAGACCTTTTCTATATGAAAAGAGTCTTCCTTAGAAAGACTTTTTCTATATAAAAAGAGTCTTCTTAGGAAGACTTTTTCTATATGAAAAGAGTCTTTCTTAGGAAGACTTTTTTCTATATGAAAAGAGTCTTTCTTAGGAAGAATTTTTCTATATAAAAAGAGTCTCTTTTTATATAGAAAAAGTCTTCCTAAGGAAGACTCTTTTTATATAGAAAAAGTCTTCCTAAGGAAGACTCTTTTTATATAGAAAAAGTCTTCATAAGGAAGACTCTTTTTATATAGAAAAAGTCTTCCTAAGGAAGACTCTTTTTATATAGAAAAAGTCTTCCTAAGGAAGACTCTTTTTATATAGAAAAAGTCTTCCTAAGGAAGACTCTTTTTATATAGAAAAAGTCTTCCTAAGGAAGACTCTTTTTATATAGAAAAATTCTTCCTAAGAAAGACTCTTTTCATATAGAAAAAGTCTTCCTAAGAAAGACTCTTTTCATATAGAAAAAGTCTTCCTTAGGAAGACTATTTTTATATAGAAAAATTATTCTAAGGCACTTTTTATATAGAAAAAGTCTTCCTAAGGAAGACTCTTTTTATATAGAAAAAGTCTTTCTAAGGAAGACTCTTTTTATATAGAAAAAGTCTTCCTAAGGAAGGCTTATATAGAAAAAGTCTTCCTAAGGAAGACTCTTTTTATATAGAAAAAGTCTTCATAAGGAAGACTCTTTTTATATAGAAAAAGTCTTCCTAAGGAAGACTCTTTTATATAGAAAAAGTCTTCCTAAGGAAGACTCTTTTTATATAGAAAAATTCTTCCTAAGAAAGACTCTTTTCATATAGAAAAAGTCTTCCTAAGAAAGACTCTTTTCATATAGAAAAAGTCTTCCTAAGAAAGACTCTTTTTATATAGAAAAAGTCTTTCTAAGGAAGACTCTTTTCATATAGAAAAGGTCTTCCTAAGGAAGACTCTTTTTATATAGAAAAGGTCGTCCTGAGGAAGACTCTTTTTATATAGAAAAGGTCTTCCTAAGGAAGACTCTTTTTATATAGAAAAGGGGTTCCTAAGGAAGACTCTTTTTATATAGAAAAGGTCTTCCTAAGGAAGACTCTTTTTATATAGAAAAGGTCTTCCTAAGGAAGACTCTTTTTATATAGAAAAGGTCTTCCTAAGGAAGACTCTTTTTATATAGAAAAGGTCTTCCCAAGGAAAACTCTTTTTATATAGAAAAGGTCTTCCCAAGGAAGACTCTTTCTATATAGTAAAATTCTTCCTAAGAAAGACTCTTTTCATATAGAAAAAGTCTTCCTAAGAAAGACTCTTTTCATATAGAAAAAGTCTTCCTAAGAAAGACTCTTTTTATATAGAAAAAGTCTTCCTCAGAAAGACTCTTTTTATGTAGAAAAGGGGTTCCTATAAAAAAGTCTTCCTAAAAAAAGCTTTTTCCTAAAGAAAAAGCTTTTTTCTCATTTATCTATTACAATCTGATCGCAACTCGTATGTAAGTAATTTAAAAAATGCTATTTGAACTTGAATTTTTTGCCATAAAATCGTTTGATATCTATTTTATTTTAAACGTCCTCCGGTTTTTTTCTAGTTGCTGTATCTCTCCATAAAATCTACTCATTTTGGCTGCGATTTTTCGAATGACATTAAAAACAATTGTTAGAATTGAAAAAGTAATAGATGGAGAGAGAATAGAAAAAAAGAAGCTTGTTTTTTACAAATTTTTTCACAGCTAAATTTAAAACTTTTATTTAACGTATTTAAGAGTGAGAGAGTGTGTGTGTGAGTTACCAAGTGCAGCAATGATTTTAGTGTTTAATAAGCCAGTATGAGATATAAGTATTACGACTGTTTTTAAAAAACTATTCTTTTTTGTAGTTTTGAAACTAAATCGTAAAAATAAACTCGAAAATGTTTATTTATAATGACAACCACTGGCACAGAGGAAAAAAAGTCTACAGCTGGTGATAGAGAGTATAGAAGACTGAGTAAAATCTTCCTGTTATATGTAACTCTCTGGATATCAAAATTCCTAATTATTTAGATTAAAAGGTTAAAAATTCAAAAAATTATTTTTACAAATTTAACCCATAGATTAATACATGTATTAAACAAATTTGTTAAAAATTGTAGAACTAATAACAGTAGTCTGTTTTCTAGACACTAAGTGTATTTTCAGTTTTTGCCATAATATTGAACAGCAGCAAAACAATTATTTTACGACATAAAAAATAGCAGCAAAAAAACAACTAATACATACAAATACACACGAAAATGTTATTAATTTTCAAACCAAACTCTAATGACAGCTGTTGTGTTGTGTTCAAAGTCAAAAACGTTTTTGTTTGTCAAAATCACGGAATGTTCATACGATTATTATGAGTATTTATTTGGTTTAGAATTAAATGCATTCAACACGCTGCCGTGTTGTTGTATATTTATTTATTATTATTTGTTAAAAGTTTTTGTAGAGATGTCATTAATAGAATATTGTTAGAAATTTATTTCTGTTGCTGTTGTTGTTTTTTTTTCTGATTTGGCTAAATGACATGAAGCAAAAACTTAAAACGACAATAATAAAAAAACGTTAAATTTAGTTTTTTGTTTGTTGCACCACGCCCAAAAGAACTCATCGTCAGGTAGTTTTGGTGATTTTTTCATTAGAAAATAAATTATAGTTAATTACACCGATTTGTTAAGTTGCCAAATTGTAATTATAGTTTGTTATTCAAATAAAGGAAATAATCATAAAAAGTAAATAGGGGAGAAAAAGAGAATCACATAGGGAGTAATGAGGGGGTATACTTAATGTCAAACTCGAAGATATTACTCATACGTCACCGGTTATTGCACAGAGCTAATAATGGGTTCCAAAGGAGATGAAGTTGCGGTTGCATTATTTTTTAGAACTGAACTAGAACTGAACTAGAACTGAACTAGAACTGAACTAGAACTAAACTAGAACTGAACTAGAACTGAAACTAGAACGAACTAGAACTGAACTAGAATGAACTAGAGAACTGAACTAGAACTGAACTAGAACTGAACTAGAAATGAACTAGAAACTGAACTAGAACGAACTAGAACTGAAAACTAGAACTGAACTAGAACTGAACTAGAACTGAACTAGAACTGAACTAGAACTGAACTAGAACTGAACTAGAACTGAACTAGAACTGAACTAGAACTGAACTAGAACTGAACTAGAACTGAACTAGAACTGAACTAGAACTGAACTAGAACTGAACTAGAACTGAACTAGAACTGAACTAGAACTGAACTAGAACTGAACTAGAACTGAACTAGAACTGAACTAGAACTGAACTAGAACTGAACTAGAACTGAACTAGAACTGAACTAGAACTGAACTAGAACTGAACTAGAACTGAACTAGAAATGAACTAGAACTGAACTAGAACTGAACTAGAACTGAACTAGAACTGAACTAGAACTGAACTAGAACTGAACTAGAACTGAACTAGAACTGAACTAGAACTGAACTAGAACTGAACTAGAACTGAACTAGAACTGAACTAGAACTGAACTAGAACTGAACTAGAACTGAACTAGAACTGAACTAGAACTGAACTAGAACTGAACTAGAACTGAACTAGAACTGAACTAGAACTGAACTAGAACTGAACTAGAACTGAACTAGAACTGAACTAGAACTGAACTAGAACTGAACTAGAACTGAACTAGAACTGAACTAGAAACTGAACTAGAACTGAACTAGAACTGAACTAGAACTGAACTAGAACTGAACTAGAACTGAACTAGAACTGAACTAGAACTGAACTAGAACTGAACTAGAACTGAACTAGAACTGAACTAGAACTGAACTAGAACTGAACTAGAACTGAACTAGAACTGAACTAGAACTGAACTAGAACTGAACTAGAACTGAACTAGAACTGAACTAGAACTGAACTAGAACTGAACTAGAACTGAACTAGAACTGAACTAGAACTGAACTAGAACTGAACTAGAACTGAACTAGAACTGAACTAGAACTGAACTAGAACTGAACTAGAACTGAACTAGAACTGAACTAGAACTGAACTAGAACTGAACTAGAACTGAACTAGAACTGAACTAGAACTGAACTAGAACTGAACTAGAACTGAACTAGAACTGAACTAGAACTGAACTAGAACTGAACTAGAACTGAACTAGAACTGAACTAGAACTGAACTAGAACTGAACTAGAACTGAACTAGAACTGAACTAGAACTGAACTAGAACTGAACTAGAACTGAACTAGAACTGAACTAGAACTGAACTAGAACTGAACTAGAACTGAACTAGAACTGAACTAGAACTGAACTAGAACTGAACTAGAACTGAACTAGAACTGAACTAGAACTGAACTAGAACTGAACTAGAACTGAACTAGAACTGAACTAGAACTGAACTAGAACTGAACTAGAACTGAACTAGAACTGAACTAGAACTGAACTAGAACTGAACTAGAACTGAACTAGAACTGAACTAGAACTGAACTAGAACTGAACTAGAACTGAACTAAACAACTAGAACTGAACTAGAACTGAACTAGAACTGAACTAGAACTGAACTAGAACTGAACTAGAACTGAACTAGAACTGAACTAGAACTGAACTAGAACTGAACTAGAACTGAACTAGAACTGAACTAGAACTGAACTAGAACTGAACTAGAACTGAACTAGAACTGAACTAGAACTGAACTAGAACTGAACTAGAACTGAACTAGAACTGAACTAGAACTGAACTAGAACTGAACTAGAACTGAACTAGAAGAACTAGAACTGAACTAGAACTGAACTAGAACTGAACTAGAACTGAACTAGAACTGAACTAGACTGAACTAGAACTGAACTAGAACTGAACTAGAACTGAACTAGAACTGAACTAGAACTACTAGAACTGAACTAGATTTTTCTTAAAATACATAAATTCAAGTGATTATCATTTAATTCAATTACATATTTTGGTGGCGTTAGAAAACTATGAATTACATATGAAACCAAATATGAAACTATTTCCTGTTTACAAAATTGTCAATCCTCCCCTTTACAAGGTTAAACAAAATTTAATAAACATTTTCAATAAATACCAAAAATCAATTGAAATTTGTCTGCATTGCACTTGAAAACCTGACAAAAATGCAACGAAATCATCATTAAAAAACTTTAATTAATCAAAATAACAAGTTATTTTTTGCCAATTACCTTCAATTCAATTCTATTCCAACAATATAATCATGATGATGACGATTATTTTAACACTCTTCTTTTTATCTTTCACACTTAAAACACTCGCTGAAAGTCAAGTACTTCTTTGTCAAAACAAATAAATACTTCACATAGAAAAATATTAAAAATAAAATGAATTAAAATTAAATAAAAAAATTAAATTTTGAAAAACAAAAAACCCTGAAAACTGAAATAGAATATTCAAGTACACAAATACAGGCCAACAAACAGCTAGAGATAAATCAATAATTTCAAAAAAAAAAAAAGAGAGAAGTACTGAAATCAGTGGTAGTAGGCAAGTGATATGCAATTTATTATTATTCTAGGGTGTAGTTTAGCTAAATAAAATAGATATTTACAATAGAGTTTTTTAAACATTTTAAAGATTTTGCGGTGAGAAACAATTTATTTTTTTATTATTTTAGTCGGAAAAATAAAAAATAAACAATTACAAGTTTCTGACAATGAATTTAAAAGTTTTACTTGAACATTTGCAATAGCAAAAGTAAAACTAGCTAAATAGTAGCTCAGCAATTTTAAGCAGTTGTTAATGTTAGATTTTGTTTTCTTTAAACAAATATCCGAAGATCACAATTAATAGCAAATAAATGACGTAGATTAACTATCTATTACAATTAATAAAACCAGCAGCAATAATAAAACCAACAACAACAACATTAACATCAACAAAAACAGCGTCATTGTCATTAACAGCAACAACTTTAATAGAATCCTCAAGTACACACACACACTTAATTAATTGTGATTAAATATCTAAAGACAAAATAGATAATTTTCCAAGTTGAAAATAAACAATTATTGAATTTAATTTATTTAATTTAAAAGTTTTTATTTTAGAATTGATATTTAAAGAATCATTACTAGCAACCACAATTTATATGAAATTATATTGTTTTTCAATCTTTAAAATTGAACAATAAAAAGAGTTTTAATTTTTTTTCTATATCAGAAAAGTTTTTTATTGTGTAAGAAAAACTTACCGCAATAAGAAATTGTATATATAATCAAGTTTAAGCTATTGAAAACATTCAAAGTTTGCAACATTGACAAGCTGCATTTCAAGATCATCATAATTGATATTCAATATTGTTTATTACACTTGTTACACTGAAACGAAGAGAATGTCATGGGACCAACCACAGTGTTACCTTCTAATAAAGTGAAGGTATAGCGCTATGAGATTTTAGAATGCAAAGCTATTTAAAGTAAAAAAAAATATATAAAACAATTTTTTATAGTGAAAGAAGCTTTTTTCTGTAAAATTTCTTTTTGAAAAAGCTTTTGGGAAAAGCTCTTTACGGCAAAGCTTTCTTGTGAAAAAGCTTAGTTTAGTTCGTCTAAGTCTAGTCTATAGTCTAGTCTATAGTCTAGTCTATAGTCTAGTCTATAGTCTAGTCTATAGTCTAGTCTATAGTCTAGTCTATAGTCTAGTCTATAGTCTAGTCTATAGTCTAGTCTATAGTCTAGTCTATAGTCTAGTCTATAGTCTAGTCTATAGTCTAGTCTATAGTCTAGTCTATAGTATAGTCTATAGTCTAGTCTATAGTCTAGTCTATAGTCTAGTCTATAGTCTAGTCTATAGTCTAGTCTATAGTCTAGTCTATAGTCTAGTCTATAGTCTTGTCTAGAGTCTAGTCTATAGTCTAGTCTATAGTCTAGTCTATAGTCTAGTCTATAGTCTTGTCTATAGTCTAGTCTATAGTCTAGTCTATAGTCTAGTCTATAGTCTAGTCTATAGTCTAGTCTATAGTCTAGTCTATAGTCTAGTCTATAGTCTAGTCTATAGTCTAGTCTATAGTCTAGTCTATAGTCTAGTCTATAGTCTAGTCTATAGTCTAGTCTAGTCTAGTCTATAGTCTAGTCTATAGTCTAGTCTATAGTC